>NC_058409.1:83469421-83627655 GCF_002201575.2 Neomonachus schauinslandi | reverse complement strand
TTTCTTTCTTTCTTTCTTTCTTTCTTTCTTTCTTTCTTTCTTTCTTTCTTTCTTTCCTTCCTTCCTTCCTTCCTTCCTTCCTTCCTTCCTTCCTTTCTTTCTTTCCTTTCTTTCTTTCTTTCTTTCTTTCTTTCTTTCTTTCTTTCTTTCTTTCTTTCTTTCTTTCCTTTCTTTCTTTCTTTTCTTTCTCTTCTAAAATCCTAGGAAGGACACTAGGAATATCTCTTCATAGAAAAATGTCTTTTTTTTTTAAATTGGCAAAAAATAAGTTTTTATAGTTTTTGAAAAAGAGGGCTTCACAATTATATATGCTTTAGTTCTCATAAAATCTAAATCTCCCTCGTAGGTTGAAGTACCTTAAATAATAGCAACTCATAACCACCCTGCATATTAATATTGTTCTTTACATCCAGTAAGCATTCTATCAAGTTTATGTGTATTGAATTAAATTTAATATCTGCCAGCCTCTTAGATAACAGAAAAACCATTCAATGTGTTGAGAATAATTATAGTTAGCAAAAACAATTGTAAGTAGAGTTGAAGAGTAATTAAAGTTATTATTAAAATTATTTTTGAATTATAGTGAAAATATCTTTTCCTCTTGAATGTATTAGAGTGGTTGTTGGTCCCAAACCTTGTCTTTAAAAAAATGATTTATTCTGGGTATCCTCACAACTAGCTTTCAGGGAAAGTAATAAAATGTATATTAATACAGAAGAATATTTACTTTTTATACAGCTTTTACTTTCAATTATAATATAGAAGGGCTCTTGACCTGTTGCCACAGGTCAGTGTTATCTTTATATACCTGCATGTACATACATGCTCAAAACATATCTAGCATTATGTGTATGATGTGTTGGGCAAATTAATTATTTATATATTATATATAATATAATATTATAATTTAGGAAAAATTTTGGGAATAATTTCTATAAAGCAAAATGTGTTGTCTCTCTATTCCTAAACTTGGTGACAAGAGTATTAAGAATAGACCACTTTGTCTTATGAATGCATGTATAGGTACAAATCTTAAGTAAAATACTAACAGACCAAATTCAGCAGTGTGTTAAAGTAATAATATGCTATATTTATACCGTTCATTCTAGGAATCTAAGGAGAGATCATTATTAAAAAGTTTAAATCTCTTTTAACTAAGGAAGGAGTTACTCTTAATAGATGCCGAAATAGAATTGATTAAGGTAAAAACACATGCCTGATTTTTTAAGAAGATAAAATAGGATTAAAACTAGAAATATAAGGGTACTTTCTTAAATTGTTGAGGATTTATCAGAAACTAAAATCAACATCATCCTAAAGAATGAAAAACGAGGGCTCCTGGGTGGCTCAGTTGGTTAAGCGGCTGCCTTCAGCTCAGGTTGTGATCCCAGGGTCCTGGGATCGAGTCCTGCATCGGGCTCCTTGCTCGGCGGAGAGCCTGCTTCTCCCTCTCCCTCTACCTGCCTCTCTGCCTACTTGTGCTCTCTCTATCTCTGTCAAATAAATAAATAAAATCTTTAAAAAAAAAGAATGAAAAACTAAAAATAATCTCATTTAGGTTAAGTAAAATCCAGAATTTCTACATTAATTGCTGATATTTTACCACATTCTGGATATCCTAGTTGATATAAGACAAAAAGAAAAAAGCAGGTATAATATTAGAAAAGCATTTATGGGTGATCTGAATGTCTATTTTGAATAGCTAAGAGTATGAAAATAATATTAGCACTAATTAAATAAAATGGCTAGTTACACGAAACATTACTGTCAATAACTTTACTATATACCAGCAAAAACTAAATAGAAAAAAAAACACAATAGCATAAAAACAGCAAAATCCTAAGGAATGTGCTCTATAAAGAACAAAATCCATAAAACTTTAAAGACATAAAAGAAGACTTGAAATAAATGAATATAAACTTTGGTATTGTAAAGATGTAGATTCTCCCTAAATTAATCTGTAAATTAAATGTAATTCCATTAGAATAGTCAAAAGAGTATAAATTGGCAGGTTAATTCTATAGATGATCTGGAAGAATATAGTCAAGAAAACTTAGAAAAAGGGCAGTTTCTTAAACATCAAACAACAATAATTCTCTGTATTATACTAGTAAAATAATCTATTCGTCTACCTGGACTAATAGATTTTCATAACGGAATATAAAATATCTATATATCTGTATTTGTATCTATGAATATGGTATCCACCTTTTGCCATATTTTTTGATGTACAAGATGCACTAGTATATAAGATACCTTAATTTCATAAAGACTGTTTTTGAAAATATTAAGTACTTTTACCATATGGGCATATGCTAAACTTGATTTTAAAGTATTCCTATACGGGGGAGCCTGGGTGGCTCAGTCATTAAGCGTCTGCATTGGGCTCAAGTCATGATCCCGGGATCCTGGGATCGAGCCCCGCATCGGGCTCCCTGCTCAGCAGGAAGCCTGCTTCTCCCTCTCCCACTCCCCATGCCTGTGTTCCCTTTCTCGCTGCATCTCTCTCTGTCAAATAAATAAATAAATAAAATCTTTATTTAAAAAAAAAAGTATTCCTGTACAAATAAACCCATTATTTTGTGTATGCAATTAGATTACATTATATGCTGAAAACAATAGGAAATCATAAAAACTGGACAGTCATATTCTACTAGAAATTATGAAGTTCATGGAAAGCAAATAATCTGCATTTTAGTCACTGAAAACTAACAAGAAAACCATGAAATAAGAAAACTGAGTAAATTCTTTTTTAAGATTTTATTTATTTATTTGACAGAGAGAGAGATAGCGAGAGAGGAAACACAAGCAGGGGGGTGTGAGAGGGAGAAACAGGCTTCCCGCCGAGCAGGGAGCTGGATGCAGGGCTCCATCCCAGCACCCTGGGATCATGACCTGAGCCGAAGGCAGACGCTTAATGACTGAGCCACCCAGGCGCCCCCAAAAATGGAGTCAATTCTTGAACAACAAACCACAGTAAAAAGCATATAGAAAAATGATCTTTTAAAAGGAATTTCAGTGTCACTCTTATCCATCAGTATCTTTTTTTAAAAAAAAGATGTTATTTATTTATTTGAGAGAGAGCATGACAGAGAGAGAGAGAGCACAAACAGGGGGAGGGGCAGAGGGAACAGGGAAAAGCAGGCTCCCCACTGAGCAGGGAGCCCAATGTGGGGCTCCATCCCAGGACCCTGAGATCATGCCCTGAGCTGAAAGCAGACGCTTAACCAACTGAGCTACCCTGGTGCCCCCATCAGTAAGTATCTTGCTGAATGTTAGTACAAAGCCAAACACAGGGTGGGAGGGGTATAAAGAGATTCTAATAGGAAGCTGCATTTCAATAAATTTCTTTTTGACTCAATAGGCTGCAAGATGAAAATAAGTACTTGTAGTGGTTTTAATTTTTATGCTCAAACCCTAGAGGATCATTATCTCCCAAATTAGGTAAATCATGATTCCAAACTTTGAAAACCCTTCATCCTTGCAGTGATCCAGAAGGTGTCTTCACTGCTGACATTTACTGTTTCAGGACCTGGGGATCACCAGAGTTACCACACAGTCCTTAGTACTATGAAGGACATCTCTAGTTCCATTTTTGAAAGGATTCCATTGCTATTTTTTGTTTCGCTCCACCCAATGACATTTAACACACTCCAACTTTAGTAATAGTAAGTCTCTTTTTATTATTCTCACCTCAAAATTTGGAGCTAGCATCTATTCATCTCACTCATCCCTCCTTCAAACACCTTACTGATTGACACATCTAAGAGCAGAAATTTTCTGGTTAGTTTGGTGGGTAGTTAATTCTCTTAACAAATTCTATTATATGATGTAATTTCTTTAATAGCCTGATGCTTGGACAACATTTATCTCATAATTTCATTCATTCTTCATCCATCCAATTTTTGCATTACTCTACTTACACTACTCTACTTCTCAGGGATGTTGGATTTTTATTCCTATGCTTGTTATCTCATTATTAAAAGAGCTTTTTAGCTCTAGACATCACAGACTCACATAGCATTGCAAGGCAAGAAGAAAGAGAAGGCTCTCTTCTAAAGAGTCTATTCACCTTATTATAAAACAAAAGATTTCCCAGAAGCACTCCAGAAGACTGTCCCTTGTGTGAAATTGACAGGGCTGGGTACTCTGGTCACTACTAGTTACAAGGAAGGCTGGAAAAGTAAATGCCTGGTGAAGAGAGGCATTTGTGATGGCCCATGAGAATTCATTCCCATTATCTGCGTACAGAATAGGATTCTATTTTTAAGGAAGGGGCAAGGTATGGCTGGTAGGTCAGCAACTACCTATACTGTTTAAAAATTAGAAAAGATGGGGGTGCCTGGGTGGATCAGTCAGTTATGCATCTGCCTTCAGCTCAGGTCATGATCTCAGGGTCCCAGGATTGAGCCCTGCATTGGGCTCCCCCCTCAGCAGGTAGTCTGCTCCTCCCTTTGCCCTTCCACCCACTTGTGCTCTCTCTCATGCTGTCTCTCAAATAAGTAAATAAAGTCTTTAAAAATAAATAAATAAATAAAAATCAGAAAAGATGGTAAGTTTATGCCATCAGCTCAACATACTAACACAATTTAGTAACGTATTTTATTGTGTATAAGTTTTAGTAGTGATAGTGTTAGCAGTTGGAATAGCCAAAGTGTTTACTCATTTGGAGTTTACCATCTTGTTTGATAACATATCCAATGTCAGAAGCGTTTTGCATTTAGTTGATACTTATGAAAGTGAAAAATTAGTTTGTGTCACATCATTAGTCAAATACTGCTAAAACATATTATTTTATTTTCATATTCACCTGGTAATTTTGTGCTACTTTTGTTTTTACTTGAATATATAATATACATATTCTTAATAAATATGACGGTCCATTATGTTCATCCTCTAAAATAATTGATAACCCCTGTCCTTGTTATCATTTAAGACTGATGAGTGGCCTTTTTTAAATACTGAATTACTTTAGTTACATTTGTTTAATACCATACTTTCAACTTCTCTTTTTATAAGTTTACAATTTTCCCACTGAAATTGTTTTGTCCTTTTATATCTTCCAAGTTCTTATTTTCTTTGTTTCTTTTGGGAATACAATAATGCTCAGCATTGCTCAACTACTGTGTTCTTTTGAGAAAGTTATAACATTTGACTTGACCCTAATGGGTCTGAGCCTCAGACTTTGGTAGTGATAAATTTAAATCTAAAAATTTATGAGGAGTTTATGTTACTCCTTGTCTATGTGGCTTATGACTTATTATTTTGCTAACAAAATCTACCAATAGGATGTGAAAGTTTTTCCTTGCTGTGCTGTTTTTTGTAGCTGTGCTCCATCTTTAACAGAATCATTGCTAAGCATCTCTGGCTTTCCATTGATGTCAAGAATGTTTTGGATGTAAAGCAGATGAACTAAGATGGTGGAGTAGTAGGGGGCCCTAGGCTTGCCTGGCTCTTTGAACTCAGCTAGATAAATATCAAATCATTCTGAATACCTAAGAAATTGATCTGAGGACCAACTGCACAACTAGAGGGAGAAAAGAGGCCATATAATGGAAGGTAGAAGATGCAGAGATGTGATTTGGGGGAGAAGTGGATCATGGGTGCCACTGAGGAGAGGGAGTCCTGATCACAGAAAGAGATGAGAAAGAGAGAGGAGCATACAGGGGATCACACAAGGAAAACACTTCCCCAAAACCACTGACTGGAAAAATGAGAGGGGCTGATTTTCATGATTTTTTTTTTTTTTACAACCATGGGGCTAAAAGACTGGAGTTTTAGAGGTTTATGGCATGGCAGGTGTGGAGGCTGGTGGGTGTTGAGTTGTTTCTGTGGAGAAGGAGAGCAGATAGCTCGAGGTGGGGGAAGATGATGTGATCTAAGGATCCCCTGGAATGCACTGGGAGAGATGATTCCCCCTTCTTGGAGTGCATCTGAGAGAGGTGGCATTGCCTCTTTTGGTACAAAGGAGCCTGTGGGTGCCATTTCTCTCACCTGCCTCTCAGCATAAACTAACTTCAGTAAGCAGCACAGCACCAACAGTGGTATAAAATGCTTACACCAAGCCCCACCCCTCTGCACTCCATAGGTGCAGCTTTTCTAGGACAAGTGTGCTTGAGAAACTCTGCAGTTTCTGACCTGAGGTAAAGAGCAGCCAAAACGCAGCAGCAGAGTACACACAGCATACACCAGAGACACTTCCTAAAGCACCAGGCCCTAGACAATATGTGACTTCTTCCTCATAAAGCCATTAATCAGGAGCAGGAAACATAACAGGCTTTCCTAACACAGAGAAAAAGACAGAGACCTAGACAAAATGCCAAGACAGAGGAATTCATCCCAAGAAGAGGTCACGGCCAGGGATTTATTCGAAACACATATACGTATGCTTGATCCAGAATTTAAACCAACAATCATAAGGATACTAGCTGGGCTGGAGAAAAGCATAAAAGGCACCAGGGAGTCTCTTTAAAAGACATAAAAACTAGTCAGGCCAAAATAAAAAATGCTATAACCAAGATGCAAAACCAACTGGATGTAATGGCCACAAGGATGGAATAAGTAGAGGAATGAATAAGTGATATAGAAGATAAAATTATGGAAAATAATGAGGCTGAAAAGAAGAGGGAAAGGAACATATTTGATCATGAATGTAGACTTAGGGAATTCAGGGACTCCATAAAGCATAATAACATTCATATCATAGGAGTCCCAGAAGAAGAGAGGGAAAAAGGGGCAGAAGGTTTATTTGAAGAAATTATGGCTGAAAACTTCCTTAGTCTGGGGAAAGAAACAGACATCCAAATCCAAGAGACACAGGGAACTCCCATCAAAATCAACAAAAGCTGGCCAACATCAAGACATATCATACTTAAATTTGCAAAATATAGAGGTACAGAAAAAAATCCTAAAAGGAGCAAGAGAAAAGAAACCCCTAACTTACCAGGGAAGACAAATAAGAATAGCAGCAGATCTCTCCACAGGAACTTGGCAGGCCAGAAGAGAGTGGCATGATGTATTCAACCCACTGAATGGGAAAAATATACAGCCAAGAATACTTTATCCAGCAAGGCTATCATTCAGAGTAGAAGGAGAGACAAAGAGGTTCCCAGACAAATAAAAACTAAAGGAGTTTGTGACCACTAAACCAATCCTGAAAGAAATTTTAAAGGGGACTCCTTGAGTGGGAAAGAAAGATCAAAAGCAACAAAGATTAGAAAGGAACAGAGAAAATCCCCAGAAACACAGATTTTACAAGTAATACAATGACACAAAATTCATATCTATCAATAATCACTCTGAATGTAAATGCTCCAATCAAAAGACATAGGGTATCAGAATGGATAAAAAAAAACAAGACCCATCTATATGCTGTCTACAAGAGACTCATTTTAGATCTAAAGACACCTGCAGATTGAAAGTGAGGGGATGGGGAACAATTTATCATGCTAATGAACATCAAAAGAAAGCCAGAGTAGCCATACTTATATCAGATAAACTAGATTTTAAACCAAAGACTGTCACAAGAGATGAAGAAGGGCACTATATCATAATAAAGGGGTCTATCCAAGAAGAAGATCTAACAATCGTAAATATGTGTGCCCCAACTTGGGAGCACCCAAATATAGAAATCAATTAATAACAAACATAAAGAAACTCATTGATAATAATACAGTAATAGTAGGGGGTTTTAACACCCCACTTACTGCAATGAACAGATCATCTATGCAGAAAATCAACAAGGAAACCATGGCTTTGAATGACACACTGGACCAGATGGACTTAACTGATACGTTCAGAATATTTCATCCTAAAGCAGCAGAATACACATTCTTTGCGAGTGCACCTTGGACCATGTCCAGATAGATCACATGCTGGGTCACAAATCAGGCCACAACAAGTACAAAAAGATTGAGACCATACCATGCGTATTTTCAGACCACAGTGCGATGTAACTTGAAGTGAACCACAAAAAAAAATTTGGAAAGACCACAAATACATGGAGGTTAAATACATGCTACTAAAGAATGAATGGTTCAACCAGGAAATTAGAGAAGAAATTAAAAAATACATGGAAACAAATGATAATGAAAACACGATGGTCCAAAACCTTTTGGATGCAGCAAAAGCAGTCATAAGAGGGAAGTACATGGTAATACAGGCCTACCTCAAGAAGCAAGAAAAGTCTCAAATACACAACCTAACCTTACCCCTAAAGGAACTAGAAAAATAACAAATGAAGCCTAAGGCCAGCTGAAGAAGGGAAATAATAAAGATTAAAGCAGAAATAGATGATATAGAAACAACAAACCCTCCCTGCAGTAGAACAGATCAATGAAACCAGGAGCTGGTTCTTGATATAAAATTGATAGTCCCCTAGGCAGACTTATCAAAAAGAAAAGAGAAAGGACCCAAATAAATAAAATAACAGATGAGAGAGGAGAAATCACAACCAACACTACAGATATATAAACAATTATAAGAGAATATTATGAAGAATTATATGCCAACAAATTGGGCAATCTGCAAGAAATGGATAAATTCCTTGAAACATATAAACTACCAAAACTGAAATGGAAGAAGTATAAAATTTGAACAGCCCCATAACTGAAACAGTAATCAAAAATCTCTCAACGAACAAAAGTCCAGGGCCAGATGGATTCCCAGGGAAATTCTATCAAACATTTAAAGAAAAGTTAATACGTATTGTTCTCAAACTGTTCCAAAAAATAGACATGGAAGGAAAACTTCCAAACTCATTCTATGAGACCAGCATTACCTTGATTCCAAAACCAGAAAAAAAAAAAAACCTAAAAAAAAAGAGAATTATAGGTCAATATCCCTGATGAACATGTATGCAAAAATTCTCAACAAAATACTAGCAAATCAAATCCAACAGTACATTAAAAGGATTATTCACCATGATCAAGTGGGCTTTATTCCTGGGTTGTGAGGGTGGTTCAATATTTGCAAGTCAACCAACATGATATGCCATGTTAATAAAAGAAAGGATAAGAACCATATGATCTTCTCAATAGATGCAGAAAAACATTTGACAAAGTACACCATTCATTCTTGATAAAAACCCTCAAAATAAGGTTTGAAGGAACATACCTCAACATCATAAAGGCCATATATGAAAGACCCACACCCAATATCATCCTCAATGGGGAAAACCTGAGAGCTTTTCCTCTGTGGTCAGAAACAAGAAAGGGATGTCTACTCTCACCACTGTTATTCAACTTAGTGCTGGAAGTCCTAGCCACAGCAGTCAGACAACAAAAAGAAATAAAAGGCATCCAAATTGGCAAGGAATAAGTCAAACTTTCACTATTACAGATGACATGACATTCAATGTAGAAAATCTGAAAGACTCCTCCAAAAAATTGCTAGAACTGATACACGAATTTAGTAAAGTTGCAGGATACAAAATCAATGTACAGAAATCTGGCATTTCTTTACACCATTAATGAAGCAGAAAGAGAAAGAGAAATCAAGAATTGATCCCATTTATAATTGCACCAAAAACCATAAGATACCTAGGAATAAACCTAACCAAAGAGGTAAAAGATTTATACTCTGAAAACTATAGAACACTTATGAAAGAATTTGAAGACGACACAAAGAAATGGAAAAACATCCCATGCTCATGGCTTGGAAGAACAAATATTGTTAAATGTCCATACTTTCCAAAGCAATCTACACATTTAATATAATCCCTACCAAAATACCACCAGTATTTTTCACAAAATCTTAAAATTTTTGTGGAACCAAAAAAGACCCCAAATAGACAAAGCAATCTTGAAAAAGAAAAGCAAAGCTGGAGGCATCACAGTTCTGGACTTCAAGCTATATTACAAAGCTATAATCATCAAGACAGTATGGTACTGGCACAAAAACAGACACATAGACCAAGGGGACAGAATAGAAAACCCAGAAATGGACCCACAACTATATGGTCAACTAATCTTTGACAAACCAGGAAAGAATATCCAGTGGAAAAAGACAGATCTTCAACAAATGGTGTTGAGAAAACTGGACAGCTACATGCAAAAGAATGAAACTGGCCCACTTTCTTACACTATACACATAAATAAATTCAACATGGATCAAAGACCTAAATGTGAGACAGGAAATCATCAAAATCCTAGAGGAGAACATAGGCAGCAACCTCTTTGACATTGGCCATAGGAAATTCTTACTAGATACATCTCTGGAGGCAAGGGAAATAAAAGCAAAAATGAACTATTGGGACTTCATCAAGATAAAAAGCTTCTGCACAACAAAGGAAACAATAAAACTAAAAGGCAACCTTCAGAATGGGAAAAGAAAGTTGCAAATGACATATCTGTAAAGGGTTAGTATCTAAAATCTGTAAAGAACTCATCAAACTGAACACCCAAAAATCAAATAATCCAGTTACAAAATGGGCAGAAGACATGAATAGACATTTTTCCAAAGAAGACATTCAGATGGCTAACAGATATGTGACATATGAAAAGATGTTCAACATCAGTCATCATCAGGGAAATACAGATCAAAACTATAATGAGATATCACCTCATACCTCTCAGAATGGCTAAAATTAACAACACAGGAAGCAAGTGTTGGTGAGGATAAGGAGAAAGGGATCCCCTCTTACACTGTTGGTGGGAATGCAAACTAGTGCAACTACTCTGGAAAACAGTACAGAGGTTCCTCAAAAAGTTAAAAATAGAAGTACCCTATGATCCAGCAATTTCACTACTAGGTAGTTACCCAAAGGATACAAAAAATACTGGTTCTAAGGGACAAATGCACCCCAATGTTTATAGCAGCTTTATTAGCAATAGCCAAATTATGGAAAGAACCCAAATGTCCAATGACTGATGAATGGATAAAGAAGATGTGGTGTATATATACAATGGAATATTACTCAGGCATCAAAAGGAATGAAATCTTGCCATTTGCAATGATGTGAATGGAGGGAGAGTGTATTATAATAAGTGAAATAAGTCAGAGAAACACAAATATCACATAATTTCACTCATATGGGAAATTTAAGAAATCAAACAGATGAACATGGGAAAAGAGACAGGCAAACCATAAAACAGATTCTTAACTATAGAGAACAAACTGAGGGTTGCTGGAGGGGGTGGGTGGGAGGCTGGATTAAATTGGTGTTCGGTATTAAGGAGGGCACTTGTGATGAGTACTAGGTGTTATATGTAAGTGATGAATCACAACATTCTACTACTGAAACTAATATTACACTATATGTTAACTAACTGGAATTTAAATAAAAACAAAAATTTAAAAAAAAAGAATGTTTTGGATGTAAACAAATATTGGTATACATTTACACGTGTGTGTAAGTGTGTATGAGAGAAAGAGAGAGAGAAACAGAGACAGAGGAAGAGTAAAATTGATGTGAGGGTATGTGAGGATGTATATGGAAATATGATGTCTATTCTGGCATTTGATAAAGTGGGGAAGAATGGATTATCAATGAATTGTTTTGAGGATAATATATGTATTTGACTTTTTTAAAGTTAGTTAAGTACCATGAATCATAACCACACATAGTAAATTTTTTAAATAATTTCCATATGAATTAAAACCTTTAAAATAACTAGAAGAAAATATAGCACAGTACCTTCAAAAGTTAAGCATAAACAAGAGAAAAATCACAATTCATAAAAGACATGATTAGAAGATACCTACAGAAAAATGCACAAGATCTGTGCAGAAAAAAATGAGAAAGAGTTAAAATACAAGTTAAAGTTGAGAAATACTGTATGCACACATATATGAAATAGTATAATAATAAGAAAAAGACAAATCACTCGCATTACTGTTGCCATCCTCAGCTTTCAGTGTGGTTTCAAAACTTGTCAGATGGCCATAAGTGGACCAAGACTAAACCCAAATTTGACCTGCATTTCTTTCTCTCCACTGGCCCCCATGTCATTAGCTATGTGTCACAAGTTGGCCTGTAAATCTATAATTTGGAACTTCAAATAGTTTCCCAAAGCTACAACCTTCCTTTGAGAAGAGTCCAGTTTGAACTGACATGGTCAAATCTCTAAGATACAGCAAGATACTTTCCTTTATCTTCTTTATATTAGTACTTCATGGTGGGGGTGAGAAGCGTTTAGAACTGATATGTTGCCAGACAACTGGCCCTGAGCCTGGGATGTCAGAGACTGCAGGGACCTGGGTGAGGGACTGCTAGACGTATTCTTTTTTCCCTTCCATTTACTGTAGCCTTTCGCTGAGCTGGTGTCAGTGCTGTTGGGGATGTGGGGGAGGCAGAGGACAGTAGTTTCAGTTCAGAACACGTGAGAAGAGCTGAAAACTGTATGAGGTGAAGGAAGAAGAGTCCCTGTGGTAAATATTTCTTGGATAGGAGCTATATTTTGTGATCTAAGACTACTTTATACCCAATAAGTATGGGTAAAGCTAACCATTTTCTTCCCTGTCAGTACTGCCTCAGCAATCAAAACTTAACCTGTATTGATTGTAGAAAATAGTTACTAATTGTAGAGGCAAGACCTAATTTTCTTTATTTCTTCTTTTAAAAATAATTTTATTGATTGATTTGGCAGAGAGAGTGAGAGCATACAAGTAGAGGGAGCAGTAAGAGGGAGAAGCAGGCTCCCCACTAAGCAGGGAGCCTGATGTGGGGCTTGATCCCAGTACTCTGGGATCATGAACTGAGCTGAAGTCAGATGCTTAACTGATTGAGCCACCCAGGCACCCCAAGACCTAATTTTCTAAGTTTACACGAGGATCTTCATAAAGCACAAATAACCAGGATAAAGGGTTACCATGATTTTTGAAAGTTAAGTGTTGCTACTCTTTTCAGGAGGTTTTGCTCTCATCTTACAAATGAATCTTAATCTAACTCTGTACATGTGTAAACTAAAAGATTTTCACTATCTCATTCTATTTATTCCCAATTTTGGTTGCTACTATTCCTTTTGGTTGGGACAGGCTGAAACAACATGCCGGACTTTTCAGTCAAAAGCCTTTGACCGTGTAAAAGTCTTTATTTATTCAAATAAAGGAGCTGAAAATCTCATGGGAACATTACTCACATTTTTGAGGCATAAATACAAAGATATATCACATTTGAGCCAATGGTCTCAAATCCATCTGTGGCTGAACATAGTGAAAAAAAGCCCCATGAACTAGAAATAGTGAGATTTTTTTTAAAAAGTATTAATGATATTAAAGTATATTGCAATATGCCATTTTAGAAATCAATTTTTGTCATAATATACCTTAGCAGAGAAGAAAAAGAATGATAGTTGTTGGCTTTCTATCCAAATTAATTAAAAGCAATGTATATACATTAATGAAAATAACTCAATTAGATACTTGTAACCTCCTTTGTTACACCAGCCAGAATTATATTAAGATCCTTCAGAGTGCTTCTGACTTTTTTTTTTGTCATTTAATCTGGTACAGAAATGAATACTAATACCCTAGAGTCACTTTGCCCTTTACCCCTCACATCTATTAAAAGTAACCTGATAATATGTTGATGGGTACAGAAATCTCTAATCTAATACATTATTCTTGTGTTTGATCCAGATATTTCATACTGCTTTGAGTGAACAGTTAATTTTTTTAAGAAGATTGTACCTATTTATTTGAAAGAGAGAGAGCATGAGAAGGGCGGGGAAGAGGGAGAGAGACAAGCAGACTCTCACTGAGCGGAGCCCAACATGGAGCCCCTTGCAGGGCTTTGTCCCCAGGCCCCAAGATTGTGACCTGAGCCAAAGTCAGATGCTTAACCAACTGAGCCACCCAGGCACCCCAACAGTTATTTTAATTTTTAAAGACTTTCTAAGTAGCTACTTACAGGAAGGAACAATAGAAGCCCCTCCAAATAGGGTGAAGGATGAGAAATTTAGTAAGAAGACGAGGGAAAACAGCACCAAAATGGCTCAGTTGTAGATGAATATATGTGCACTGGACTAGACTTGTCAGAAATTTGGAGTGTCAGAGGTTTGGGATGAGTCTCAGCTCAGTTGTCATGTTCTAGATGATGTTAGGCAACTTGTAACATCTTTCAGAATCTTAGTTTCTTCAAGATTATGGATTTTAAAATAAATCTTGCATGTACTGTGCTTATAAATGTAAAGTTATTGTTCCTTTTTCTTAATTTCCAAAAGAATCTTTGTTAATTCTTTTTCTTTTTTCTTTGTTTCCTCTTGGATACAAAAACCTGTGAGGATTAACTATTTCCATAGAGATAGTCCAAAATCATGGTAGTATTGTTTAGTTTAATGAAACTTAAAATAACTCCAAAAATCAGAAGTCTGATATTTCTTTAATTTATAAGAATCACAGTTGTTCTTGAAAAGCAAATGAACCACTTTCTTCTTTGGTTCCCAGTTATAATTCCAGAAGATAATTATTTTTAATCAACAGATTGCCATACTCGACTATGGCAAAAGATATCATAAAAGTTAAGCAAGGCAAGTTCTACTCAGTTCCTTAAATTTTTTTTAAAAATTTTATTTGTCAGAGAGAGAGACATTGAGAGCGCACATGCAGGGGGAGTGGCAGGCAGAGGGAGAAGCAGGCTCCCCACTGAGTAAGGAGCCTGATGTGGGACTTGATCCCAGGACCCTGAGATCATGACCGCAGCCAAAGGCAGACGCTTAACCAACTGAGTCACCCAGGCATCCCACAGTTCCTTGAATTTCTGTATTAACGGCAGCATCCAACTTGCCATCATGTTTCAGTTACTGCTCCATGCCAATATAGGAATCAGCTGACTTTTGCTTTTTGCTTTTTGTTTTCTATATTACCTGCAACAAATACTGAGTAAATTAGTAATACTTTGGTTCTCTTTGGTTTATTCTGTTGGGTATTTGTGTAATATGTGTAATGATCAAATATGATGATATATACAAAATAACTATCAATATTTAATGTGTATATAGATATAATTATTATCACTATAGTATAACATTCTGAAAATAAGGAGTACCCTAGAATTCCTATTTATTCTACTAGTCATCCAAAATATACCCCCATATCTCTGTCACTATCTCTTATGAAGTTCAAGGGTCCCCAAGACTACTCTCACTTCTGAAATCACCTATAAGTTTGAGCATCCCCAAGACAACCCTCAGGTTTGCTAATTTGTTAGAACAGAACAGAACTCAGCAAAGCCGTTTTACTCATGGTTATGGTTTATTATAGTAAAAGGATAAAGATTAAAATTAGCCAAGGAAAAGTACATAAAGCAGAGTCCAGGACAGTTGTACAGAGCTATCCATTGTCCTTTCCCAGTGGAGTTGTGCAGAGAGCATTTACTTCTCCTACCAATGATGTATGACACTTTGCATAGAGTATTGTCAACTATGGAAGATCACCAAGCTTTGGTACTCAGAATTTTTATTGGGGTTCAGTCACATACACATGGCTGACCTCAGTCTCTGGTCCTTCCAGTGGCCAAATTGATGCCTAAGGCTACCAGGTAAACAAAGACATTCTTATCAGACAGGACATTCTAATGCCTAAGAGTCACCTCCCAGAAGGCAAGGGCAAAGGCCAGCCCTCTCTTTGGACATTGTTAATTCTTTACTGTACAACTCCCGAGTCTATGTAATCATCACTTTGCTTCTAGACTACTGCAAAAACTGAAAGTCTCCCTTTCCCTTATACTCCCTAGAATCCATTTTCCATCAAGAAGCCAAAAGATTTTTAAAACATAAAGCAGGTCAGTTCCTTTCCTTGTTTAAAATGCTCTGTTAACTTTTCATTACGCTAAGAATAAATTCCAAACTCCTTTCAATGGCCTACAAATTGGCCATGATAATTCAGAGTGGGCCTCCGCACTCACAGATGCAGCAATTCCCCCAGCTTCTTGGATGGTTAACTTTTAAAAAATCCATCATATCTTATCTTGAATACTATGTCTTCATAGTGGTCTTTCTCTCATTGTGTCTATGTGACTTTCTTCTCTAGTCATTGTTGAACACATTACTGCCTTCTATCGTTTTCCTAACATTCATTATGAACTGATACTGTTCTGTTTACTTTTTTAGTATCTGTCTTCCTCTACTAGAATTACGTGTCCCGAGAGAGTAACATTGTCTTTTTCTTTGGCGCGTTAGAACAGCTGTTGGCACATAGCATTGACTCAGTAAATATTTGTTAAATGCCTGGCTTGCTGACTGGTTCTTGTCCATTGGTTTCTTGGCATTGATCTAGTTCCTTTCCTTTATGTGGCATTTTACAAAGACCATGTTTTATTTATTTATTTATTATTTATTTGAGAGAGAGAATGAAGACAGCACGAGAGGGAAGAGGGTCAGAGGGAGAAGCAGACCCCCCGCTGAGCAGGGAGCCCGATGTGGGACTCGATCCCGGGACTCCAGGATCATGACCTGAGCCAAAGGCAGTCGCCTAACCAACTGAGCCACCCAGGCACCCACAAAGACCATGTTTTAAACTACATCTCACAGTCAGGTTACCTTTTAGTGGTACATTTGATTCTGCCAAGTTATATTTGTCACAATTGTAAATTGTGTAAATTCATTTATACTCATTCATATGAGTAGAAATACTCATATTACACATTCACTGAATTTGTGAAATCTAAATATCTAGGCTGGCAATTAAAGGCTTCCGTGGAGTTCAGACACTAAAACAAAGCATTGCTACAAAGAAAGGATCATGATATGGCCTTTCAAACAGCATAGTTTCTTAATAAGTTTTCAAGATTTACTAAGAATTTTGTTTCGGTTCACCTTTGTTATTTCCTAGGATACTGCCTGCTCAGCTGCAGACAGACACATTTTCTCTGAGTATATTTAAAGTAACATTTTTGATAGCTGCCACAGGGTCACTCAAAGCAGAACAAAAAGGTACCTTATTCTTCAGCTTGGTCCCTGGATGAGGAGTTTCATAGCAGGTATGCTTCTTAGCAAATGTCTAGAACATGCATATTAGACTGCATTCTGCCTTTTATGACCGTTGTAACACATCCCATCTGTCTTTGTAAGTTTTTTTCATTAACTGTCAATCAATTGGATACAATAGATTTTCCCCACAAATATTATTTGTAAGCAATATTTCACTGTAATCAATAGGTGAACAGCTCACTTTAAAAATTACCGATGGCGGGGCGCCTGGGTGGCTCAGTCGTTAAGCGTCTGCCTTCGGCTCAGGTCATGATCCCAGGGTCCTGGGATCGAGCCCCACATCGGGCTCCTTGCTCAGCGGGAAGCCTGTTTCTCCCTCTCCCACTCCCCCTGCTATGTTCCCTCTCTCACTGTCTCTCTCTGTCAAATAAATTAAAAAAAAAAAAAACTTTAAAAATTACCGATGGCATTTTAAAAGTTTGGTGAGTTTTGAGAACTCAGTTACCAGAATATATTTTATGGACTAATCACTGGTCTTGTAGATTCTAAAAACAAACCAATTCAATGATTCAACTATTATAGACATAAAATATTTATTCCTTAATAACCAATAATTTAAAATATATGAAGGCGGCTTATATGTACTTTAATCAATCCTTCTTATTAATGTAAAGAGTTTGGGAGTCTATCAACAAA
Organism: Neomonachus schauinslandi; assembly: GCF_002201575.2. Classification (NCBI taxonomy): domain Eukaryota; kingdom Metazoa; phylum Chordata; class Mammalia; order Carnivora; family Phocidae; genus Neomonachus; species Neomonachus schauinslandi. Next base: position 83,610,091 of record NC_058409.1, on the reverse strand, counting down.
TATATAAATAGGTTAAAATTCACAGTATGTTATATTTATCATATTTTTATTCAAAGCTGCCTTTTTTAATTTTTGAGGTTCACAATTCCAGAACTATTAATTTAAAAACTCATAATTGTTTTGTTACTCATATTAAGTTCAAGCCTTATTTTTCTGATAGACTCACAAATCCATAATTTCACTTTTGCTATTTCACTTAAATTTTAGCTATATTTTTACAAGTTATAGGCCTCTGAAAATTAGATACTCCTCACCCCCGACCACGCCACATTTTCCAAATATTATTTTATCTCCTCTCTCCCCTAACTGGTTCCTCTACAATAATGTCTTTTCTGCAAGTGATTTCATTATTGTTTCAAGTTCCTTAGCTTAAAAATGTACTATTCCTTTCCACTTCATGCCTTCCTCCTCCTCTGTAGCTAACTAGTATTATTAGATCTCCACAATGTCTTGTTTGTCCTTTACTCTCCAAGCTCCTACTGCTCATCACAGTAAAGACCTAGATTACCTCATAAAATTCCCACGTTGGTTTCCCAGTTTATTGTTTGAATAGACATACCATTTCATTGAACATATAGAACACTACTCTTTTGCTCAAATATCTACCACTTAATATGACCCCATTTATCTTTAGTTATTTTACCTTATCCATTTTTAAAAAGTAGATTCTATCCCCAACTTGGGGCTCTAATTCATAACCCTGAGATCAAGAGTTGCATGCTCTACCAACTGAGCCACCAGCCAGGAGCCCCTTATCCATTTCTTTTTTTAAAAGATTTTATTTATTTATTTGACAGAGAGAGACACAGCGAGAGAGGGAACACAAGCAGGGGGAGTGGGAGAGGGAGAAGCAGGCTCCCCGCTGAGCAGGGAGCCCGATGTGGGGCTCGATCCCAGGACCCTGGGATTATGACTTGAGCCAAAGGCAGACGCTTAACCACTGAGCCACCCAGGCGCCCCAGCCCCTTATCCATTTCTAATATGAACTCTTTACCTCAGCTCAGTTTGAGATCCTCACTATCATCCTCCATCTTCTCTTTTCTTATAGCTACCTCTCTACTGGGAGTCAATAGGCCTGTTGCCAAAGGAATGAGTAGGCAGTTTCTGTCACACATCCCAAAGCAGATGGGACCACCTCCAGGACCATGGGTGAGCAGGGCAGAAGCCTAGTTATGGAACCACCTCTGCATCTACAGATACTAGGCCTATTATGTGGGGTGCAAGTGGATGTGGCCCCCGCCACTTCCCTGAGCACACTCCTGCCAGATCCATGGGTGGGTTCCTGGGTGGGAAGAGTTGCCTCTGGACCATGGGAGAGTGAAGCTGGAGCCAGGTCACAGAGCTGTTTCAGGGCCCACAGACTGTGAGCCTGTTACTAAGGGCACCAGCAGGCATGGATTCCCCCTGAGTCCTTTAGTGGATAAGACTGGATAACCAGGGCTGGAGCTGAGTTCACAGTGGGGCAAGGATGCTTCCAAGTCCACGGCTGGTACCACATAAGTGCCAACAGATATGCCACCTGGGTCTGGGACTGCCTGCTCAGTCCTGGGTTCCAGTGGGGTTTCACAACCTCTTACTTCATTCCCAAGGTCCTGAAAAAGGCACTTTTGTTTATGGATGGCTGCCAAATTATTTCTATGTGGGACGAGGGCTGGGGTCTTCCTATTCTATCATCTTGCTGACATCAATTCATACATATAATGTCAAATATTGCAGCATGCTAATTTTAACTTGTAAAATTTTTGTGGGGGAAAATTACATTTTCAAAAGAATTGGCTGCTTAACTGTAGCCTTGTATTTGCGGTTTATACTATCTCTTTCAAAGTATCACTACAAATGATGAAAGATGCCTTAAGTTTGGAAGCTGGACATTTGCCATCCTCCTCCCACTTTTAAGATGTGTACATACTTTCACTTCTGCCTCCTCTTTCTACCTTCTAGTCTCTTCCCTTGGAATAGAAGGAAGTCAAAGCACTTGTCTGAATTGGAAAGGCTGTGCTGCCTGGGATAAGATTAGACTCACCCTCACCTGGCTCTGTCACTAATCAGCTGTGTAATGCTAGGGGACTTTCAACCAATTTGAAGGTCATATGTTCCTTCTATTATGCTAAGAATAATATGGTCTTCATAGCAGGATTGTAGTGAGGACTAGAATAAGGGCACATAGGGGACGCCTGGGTGGCTCCGTCGGTTAAGCGTCTGCCTTCGGCTCAGGTCATGACCCCAGGGTCCTGGGATCGAGTCCCGCATTGGGCTCCCTGCTCCGTGGGGAGCCTGCTTCTCCCTCTGCCTCTGTCTCTCTCTCTGTCTCCCATGAATAAATAAATAAAATCTTTAAAAAAAAAAAAGAATAAGGGCACATAGTAGTAGAAATGCCCAAGTTTTCTAGTTATAATAGTAATTATTATTATTACTAGTCTGGATTATAAAAATCTATATTGAATTAGGAAAAGTTAAGGATTTTGACTTTTTCATATTGTACCTCTATCCTTATTCAAGACGAGCACTGATGAGTTCCAGTGTCATACAGACTATCATCAGGATTTAGGGGACAGTACAATACAGAATTTAATTGACTCTGAAACCCTTCCATCTCCCTTCCTGAACCTTCTCTTCCTCGTGTTTTTCTTACCTGCTTCACATATACTTGGTACTCTCATGTTGCTCTTTGGCTAACTTTAGTTCATATACCCTTTGGGACTTGCTGTATTTTTTTATCCTCCAAATTTATCCCATCACTAACTAAATTAGAATTCTCTTCTCCTGGGGGTACCTGGGTGGCTCAGTGGATTAAGCAGCTGCCTTTGGCTCAGGTCATGAACCCAGGGTCCTGGGATGGAACCCTGCGTCGGGGCTCCCTGCTCAGCGGGACCCCCTTTCCCTCCCTTGTGCTCTCACTCTTCTCTCTCAAATAAATAAATAAAGTCTTAAAAAAAAAGAATTCTCTTCTCCTGAGTAGTATTGCATAGCAATATACCACCCAGGTAAGAAATAAGAAGTAATTAAGGTAAAGAATAAAGAGAAACTTCTTTCTCCTTTCTATATGGGAGAAGTATATCTTAAAAGTGGACCTTGATAATTTATATAAATTATTAATTGGTAGATAAGTCTTAGAACGAAGAGTGTCTTAGACTTTAAAAAAATCTCTTCTGGATTCATTGTTCCCTTTCCTCTATTTCAGTTGATTTATGTCTCTATTATTAAAAAAAAAATCTTCCAGTCTATAATTATATCAGCAATTTTCATCCGCTTTTCACATTATTTTCAAGGCTTTCTTCTTGGTTCAAATGCCATGTTTCATAGAGCTTGGTCATTTTTATAAAAGGCAGTGATTTTTCTCCTGTTCTCTAGTTCATTATAAAAATTCACCATGGTGGTCTAAGTGTTCCTATTACCTTGAACAAATACCTCTTTCCTTGAATCCCAAACTTTTTTTTTTTAATACATAGATCCTGGTTTACCTGCCAACTTTAAATTTATGAGGTATGATATTAGTTAGGTGCAGATCTTTTCTTATGGCTGGAAATTTTAAAATAATCTATGATCTTTTAAAATTAAAGGAGTAAGAGCTGTGAAGAGTAAAACAAATTCCAAAGCTCAGAATTTCAGGCTTTAAAATATTAGCAAAATAAAGTTTTTTCTTTTTCACAAAACTGTGCTTTTCTAAGATGAATAAAACCATGTTTTCCCAAAGAATATATCTTTTCCAACAGGTGATCAAGTGATATGGATTGGATACTATGGTTTAATGTATAACCTGGTGAAAATGTCATGGGAACTTCGGGGAGATGATGAGCAAGATGGAGTTAGAAACAAAATATGGCAAATATTATGGACAACAAAGGATCATGAGAAAGATGGGCGAATCCATAATGGCATATATATAGCTCAGGTAAGATAAAAGCCAAGACAATAAATTGGTACTTCTATCGTCAGGAAGTGTTTGTCCTTTCTCTCTAAGGAAAAGGGAATGTCCATATTCAGTGAGTGTCAGTGACTCACAGCTGAGAACACTGTTTTTTAAAATTTAATACTGATCTCTGTTTAAAGATAAGAGGATTGGCACTCTTCTGACTAAGAAGCTTGAAGAGAGGAGGTGATTTTGGGGAAGAATAATTTTTCTGCTTTGGGTTTGTGCCTGAGAGACATTTTAAGTATGCTAACCACGCATTCCAGTTTGCCCAGGTTAGCCTGGGTCTATGCCTAAATTTTCCAGCTTTCTTATTAGTAGTGAATTTATTCACTCTCAAACGTGTCTCAATTCGGATAATGAATTATTTATTTATCTTGCTTTTAAGTTTTTCCTTCCAGCATTCGATAATACAAATTGCAAATCTGGATTCACTAACACTACTCTTTTTCCTTAAAGTTAAATATGTATTTTACAAGTTCTTGGTTTTTCTAGTTCTAGTTGAATGACTACATATTTTTTTCTTCACATTCAAAGAAAATCATTATGAAATTAGCTATCCATTCTTCATGAAATGCAAATGTGATTTTCCAGAATGCTTTATCCATATGGTATCCTATGATATTTTTAAACTCTCACCAGTTTTTTTTTTCTTTTCTATGTCTTATTTTGAGCTAGGTTAATTTGTTTGTTATACTAAAGTACACTTTTTTTTTCCTGTCACTGAAGTTTCTGGCTTTTTCTTGCTTTCACAAGTGCAATTATCCTAACACTCTTAATATCCTGTTTTCTAATAATAATTAGGGATGTGAATTAATGTTAACAAGTAAGAAGAGCAAATAATGAATTCACTCTGCCTAATGGATTGTCAAAGCATATGGGCAGGCCATTATTGCAACACAGAGCATCTACACTCCAGATTCTTAGTAGGAAACAAAACCTTAAACTCCTTGTTTTTCAATCATAAATCTGACTTGGAGTAATAATTTTTATAGAGGACTATCTAAAAACATGCATTCCTTTTCTCTAGACTTCTGATTATCTTTTTATAGAGAAGACAATCAAGAGCTGTCCACTTGAACTATATTGTTTTAGATTACATGGGCTTGCTTTTATGCAACCATGCTTCAGTTTTATTCTTAGTTGTGGACAGAACATAGAAAGAAAAAGAAAAAAAATAATTACCATTGTATCTATTACAGTGATGACCACTATATCACCTGGTATCCCCTTTGTCGGTATTTAAGAAATAAATCCTTAATTTCATGTGCTCTCTCAACCTTACTTTTATTTTGTATAAGCTGCTCAATAAAGTTTTAAAAAAATGCGAGTCAAATTTTGGCTAGTTTCTAAATAGAAATAGAGGATGATATGTATTCGTCTCACCCAGTCTTATTATATTCTCTTTGTTTTTTCATTTTCCATGAATTTTCAATTATTCATATTATTCTCTGGTTTTGCATTTTTATATACCACTTCACATCTCAAATGGTTATTGTATACTGTCACCAAATAAATAAGCCAACTCAAATTTGTCATTTCTATAATTAGAATCCTATTTATGTGCCTGTTTTCAGGGCCAATCATTTGGTATAGGATAATCTTCTTTCTTCAGAATTTTAGCAAATAACTATAGATGATTACATTTGAAATTCGTAAGTCAGTTAATCAGACATAGCAAATATTTTTAAGTTGCTAGGTCCAAGGAAACACCTATTACTGAAGCAGTCAGCTCTGAGAATAAAAGAATAAACAAAAGTATAACTAGATGTGCTAATTAGTTTTTGATGCTTAGTGAAAAGACTTCTAAAGGATGCTTTCATTCATTTTAAATAGTGAATGTGTGGGAAGGCAAGTTTTCCTCAGAGAAAAATCTAAACTAAATTTATTTTTTGTTTTTAAAGATTTTTTATTGATTTATTTTAGAGAGAGAGAGAGCACGTGCGAGGTGGGGAGGGGCAGAGGGAGAGGGAGAAGCAGACCCCCACTGAGCAGGGAGCCTGATGAGGCTCTCCATCCCAGCATCATGACCTGAGCCAAAGGCAGACGCTTAACTGACTGAGCCACCCAGGTGCCCCTAAACTAGAAATTTCTAAAGGCAGTTATATTAAGTTATAGTACATATTTAATATAAGAAACATTTATTTGCATTAGATAGATTAACTAAAAGATACAATTCACTCTAGATCTATATTATCTAAAAGTTAAGTAGAGATAGAGACATTTGGATTATTAAATAACAAAATATATGATTTATGGATATAAATGATAGAATGCCTAGCCAGTGACTTTGAAATCACTTATTTAGTTTGAATTCCCTTATTTAATATTAGGAAACTACAAGTATATACACTAAGAAATTATATAAAAATTTTCACCAAATTCAGTAGAAAATATGAAATAAATATGTATATTCTGGGTCCTAAATCTATTTTGCCATGCTAAATTCTATGGAAAACACAAAGAAATCCAAAAAATGACCTTTACAGAGTAATTTTTATTGTTTCATTCGGAAGACTGGAGATTCGAAGATGGAATATTATAGGGACGCCTGGTGGCTCAGTCAATTAAGTGTCTGCCTTCAGCTCAGGTCATGATCTCAGGGTCCTGGGTTGCAGCCCTGCATGGTCAGGGTCCCTACTCGGTGTTCCCTCTCCCTCCACCCTCCGTCCCCTGTCTACCCGTCCCTTGCATGTGTGCACGCACATGTTCTCTCTCTCTCAAATAAAATCTTTTTTTAAGAAAGAAGATGGAATATTATATATACGGCTAGTCCCATCAAAGTTCATGGCACACAATGGGAGTTCAGATAAATGTCTGGTTTCTAACTTTTTCCTTATATTAATGAGGAATACATTGTTGTCATCTTTAAGTAGTACTTGAGCTGGAAACTTAAATGATGAGTTATGCTAAATGACTCAAGGGAGCAGGGTCAAGGAGTGTGTCTCTTAGATAAGGAAATGTGTGAGCCTAGCAGAAATAAGAACACTAAGAAAAAGCCATTGGTTAACTTGCCTAGTTGAAGAAAAAGGTTTGGATTGGGCAGTAGTAGGCATTACATTTGGAAAGTTATGTTTGGGTTACCAAGCTAATGTCTTAGAAACTTAGAGATGGTTTCATAAAAATAGAAATGCTAAGTAAAACAATTAGTTTTGGGAGAAAATTTCTCTTACTGAATTTTAAATAGGTGGGTAATTTGTGGGTGGGTAAAATCATGTATATACTTTCTCATATCTTTTTAAAATAAAGAACTATTGTCTTAGCACTTTTGGTACATTATTAGAGTAATTGTCCCCAATTTATTCAAGACTCCTTATATTCACATCCTTGGCATGATTCCTTCTATACTCAGATTCTTGGCTTGACCACATGACTTGATTTGGACAATGAGACAATACCAATGTTATACAAGCGGAGATTTTACTTTTTTTATTATTTATTTATTTGTTTTTAAGATTTTATTTATTTATTTGCTAGAGAGATAGAGTGTGTGTGTGAGAGAGAGAGCATGAGCCGGTGGGGAGGGGCAGGGGCAGAGGGAGAAGCAGACTCCCTGATGAGCGGGGAGCCCGATGCAGGGCTCCATCCCAGGACCCTGGTAGCATGACCTGAGCCAACGTCAGACACTTAACCCGATGAGCCACTCAGGCGCTCCCAAATGGAGACTTTAAAAATGCTTATGTATTGGGGACTGCCCTTTCTTGTTCTCTTTGAACAATGTAACTGTCATGGGAGCAAACCCAAGTTACCCAGTTGGAAGATGAGAGACAACACGGCACAGAGACAAGTCATCCTAGTTGATCCACTGCCCCTCCACCCCAAGACTAACCAGTTCCTAACTGACTGAACAGCTGACTATAGACACATGAATGAGCCCAGCTAAGACCAGAGGAACCATTCTGCTGTGTCCACCTTAAATTGTTGACCTGTGGAACTGTGGGCTGAAGAAATAGTTGTGTTAAACCTCTAAGTTTTGGGGTGATTTTTTTTTTGGCATAGTAAAAGAGTTGCATAAGTGAGATTTTAGTCCGCTAAATTATTCAATATAAAAGTTGTTTCTTTCTTTCATTTTTATCATTTTTAAAAAGGCACTGATAAGAATAGATTTGTTGAGCATTTACTATGTGCCATGTGCTAATCACTTTACCTGCATTAATTATTTTTTTTTAAAGATTTTATTTATTTGACACAGAGAGAGCAACAGCAAGAGAGGGAACACAAGCAGGGGGAGTGGGAGAGGGAGAAGCAGGCTCCCCGTCGAGCAGGGAGCCTGATGCGGGGCTCGATCCCAGGACCCTGGGATCATGACCTGAGCCGAAGGCAGTAGCTTAACCGACTGAGCCACCCAGGTGCCCCTGCATTAATTATTTAATCCTCATGAAAACCATATGTTATTTGTATTTTCATGCTCTTGATTTTATAGATGAGGAAGTTGAAATTTTAAATAAGGACATTTAAACTTTTTAAAAGGTAAAGTAACTTGCCCATGGATACTGTGGTATATTACATTGTTTGCTTTTTCTAATGTTGAACAATCATTACATTCCTGGAATGAAGACACTTGATGATGATATAATGTCATTTTTAATATTGTCATATTTGCTTTGATAATGTTTTGCTTAAGATTTTGCAATTGCTCCATATTTTTTTTCTTATAATGTTTTCTACAAGGTTTTGCATCAAAGTTATGCTGGATTTATGGAATGAATTGGGAAGTGATTATCTTTTTTTCCTTATTCTGTGGAAGAATTTTGCATCTGACTCCTTGCTCAGCGGGGAATCTTCCTGTTGAACATTTTAATTGTGTGTGTATATTGATGTTGTTTGTGTATGTATGTGTTTACAGATATCAATATATTATTAATATTTTTTACACTTAATATTCTTTAAACTTACCTACATGTTTGCGTGTTTCTTTCTTTACTCTTCCTTCTGTATGGTCATAATTTCTTCCTTAAAAATTCTGTAGTATTGACAAATGAATCCATTTATCATGGATACTTATGGAAAGGTCTTAATTGTGACTTTTTTTTTTTTTGAGAGAGAGAGCGAGCAAGCAAGCAGCAGGGGAGGGACAGAGGGAGAGGGAGAAAAAGAATCTTAAGCAGGCTCCATGCCCAGTGTGGAGCCCAATGTGGGGCTCAATCTCATGACCTTGAAATCAAGAGTCCAGTGCTTGACCAACTGAGCCACGCAGGTGCCTTGTGGAAGTCTTTTACCGCTGTATACCTTCCTAGACTTTAAATTTCCTTGCATCAGTTTTTTTTTTTCCTAGGAATTTCATCTGCAATATCTTACGAAGTTGCTCACAATATCTTTCTATGATATCTAAATGTCTTTAGGATCTGGCATGATATTCTCTCCTTCATTCCTGACTCTTATGATTTTTGCTTTTGTTCTCTTTTTAATCTACCATGCTAAGGATTTAATCAACTTCTTTGTCTTTTAAAAAACAACTTTTGGGGCACCTGGGTGGCTCAGTCAGTTAAGTATCTGACTCTTGATTTTGGCCTGGGTCATGATCTCAGGGTGGTGAGACTGAGCCCCCACATCAGGCTCCACGCTCAGCATGGAGTTAGTTTGAGATTCTCTCTCTCCCTCTGCCCCTCCCTGCATTCATGTGCATACTCTCTAAAATAATCAATCTTTAAAAAAATTTTAAAAAACCTTAATTCTCTTGATACTGATAATCTGTTTTCTCTAATTTCTTTAATATCTGATATTAGATTTATAGTTCCTTCTGCTAATTTCCTTGCATTTAATGTGTTGCTCCTTTTCCAAAATTACTTAACTGTACTCCTTGTCACTGACTTGCAGCATTTTTCTAATATATGATTTTAATACTATTAATTTCCCTCTACACATTAATTTAGATGTATCCTGAAAGTTGTAATAAGTAATATTTTAATTATCATTCAATTCAAAAGTTTCTAATTTCTACTATTATTTCTATTTTAAGCCACAGCTACTCAAGTTCATGACTTAATGTCCACACATATGGAGGTTTTGCTGTTATGTTTATGATTTTGATTTCTAGTTCAATTCTACTGGGCTCAGTGATGATGCCCTCATTATTATAAAATGTTCTTCTTGATAATAAGTGTACCTTTTGGTTATGAGTATAATCATAGTAGCTTTCTTTTATGAGGGGTCTTTTGATTAGTGTTTGCATATCTATTTCCATCTTTTTATTTCAAACTCTGAATCCTTATATGTTTAGCTCTTTGGAGAAGCAGTATTTTTTTTTTTAACCTAAAGATTATGGTCTTTAAATTTCAATGCTTATTCTATTTACATGTAACATCATTACAATATATGTGTTTATTTCTACAGATTGTTATTTACTATTCTATTTGTACGTCCTTTCCTTTTTTAAATCTCATTTTGTGCCTTTTTTGGGAAGATTTTTTATTATACCATTTCATGCCATCCTCTTTATTTGTCTGGTGGTTACACCTTTTACTTGTTACCAAAGATGTTACAAAGTGAATCCTTGTGTTATTGAAGTCTAATATAAAGAAATTTAATATTTTCCTAGGCCTTAAACTGTCTTAAAATATTTTAACTTCAGGACACCTTGGTGGCTCAGTTGGTTAAGGTCTGCCTTTGGCTCAGGTCATGATCCCAGGATCCTGGGATCTAGTCCTGCATCTGACTCCTTGCTCAGCGGGGAACCTGCTTCTCCTTCTGCCTGCCCCTCCCCCAGCTTGTGCGCGCCAGCGCACGCTCTTTCTCTCTCTGACAAATAAATAAAATCTTAAAAAAAAATATTTTAACTCCACTTATTTCTCTTTACTTACATAATCTTCCTGTTGAACATTTTAATTGTGTGTGTATATTGATGTTGTTTGTGTATGTATGTGTTTACAGATATCAATATATTATTAATATTTTTTACACTTAATACTCTTTAAACTTATCTACATGTTTGCATGTTTCTTTCTTTACTCTTCCTTCTTGAATCTCCAACCTTCTGCATGGGCTTATTCTTCTGCTCAAAGAAAACCCTTTCATATTCTTTTAGTAAGTATCTCCTGGTGGCTAATTCTGTCAATTTTCATTTACTTGAAGAGGTTTTTATTCAATTTAATTCTGAAGGGTAGTTTTATTGGCTAAGAATTCTGTGTTGGTATAGATATGACATAAAGTTAAGCGTCTAATCAATTGCTCTGTTTATTCTTCCAGGCAGTGGTGTTCCTTGCATCATATTTATGACTTTGATCATAAAAGTTTTTTTCAGGTTTATTATTAGCTGGTATTTTTTTTTAAACATTTTTTATTTATTTTTTAGAGAGCGAGCGAGAGAGAAACAGCATGAGAGGGGAGAGGGTCAGAGGGAGAAGCAGGCTCCCCGCTGAGCCGGGAGCCCGATGCGGGACTCGATTCCAGGACCCTGGGATCATGACCTGAGCCTAAGGCAGACGCTTAACTCTGAGCCACCCAGGCGCCCTAGCTGGTATTTTTGTTGTGTTAAATGGCATATTAACATGTCTATAGTAGGTTTCAGGGATAATAATAGCTAATCTAACTCCTTTAAGTTCTCCACACCTAATTATTCAAATGACCAAAGTGATTAGCTCCTGCGCAGTTCTCAGTTTTTCTCTCTGTGGTCTCTTGCTCCGTTCTTGTGTTATTCCTATGTGATCTTCTTTCCTAAATTCCCCAGCTGATATTCATTACCTTTCATGCTTAATTTCTCTGAGGAAAATAATATTCATATTTATTTCAGATTTTAAAATTAGCTGCCTTTTTAAGGGAGTTAATCGGGAGTTAACCTGTAGAATAAGTTAAACAACTAAACTTCAGATATCTGAATAAGACAAAAGCAAAATGATTTCAAAAGAAGGAGCACATTTGGTCTATAGGTGTAATGTGTTACAGCAAATATTTTGATTTTGTTAAAATCATGCTTTCGTGTCTGGAATAGTCTGAACACTTTCTATGTAACTTATCTTTGAAGTGTGTTTAATTTTACAGAACATGTGCATGGTAAAATCAAGGTTTCCTTTTCTTTTTTGACACTACATTGGCAATACTTATATACAGTAATAAAACTACAAAGGTTATTTATTCCTAAACATTTTTTAATTTTCCTTAATAGCTTACTAATTCCCAGATTCCATTGAACCACTTACATTACTAGCCTGTGATACCTCTTTAGGCAACAGGTTCTCTGGTAAAATGGGCAGCAGCTTTCTTCTACAAGGGGTAAAAACTCCATCAGTCTTTAGGTGCTCCCTCATTGCTCAATGAGAATACAGAACATCTAAAAAACACCTATGAAGGCTTGTGTCTCAGATGCTTCCATCTAAAATAAAATATGTATTCTACTTTATTTCAGTTAATGCAAATGCTTATAGGACAACCTTTGTTTATCCTTTCCCTCCTAACACCTTGCTGCCAGAAGCTTTCCTCATGTAAAGTCATTATTACATTACCTATACAGAGTGAAACAAAGCCTTAATGATAAACTATTGTACATTAGAGTGGGAAGGATTTGTTTCTGATGGATTGAACATACCTCCATGTTTAGGGAATTAAGTAGAAATTTCTCTTTTTATACTTTAAAAATAAATGTGCAATTCCTATGATAAACTATTGAATTTAATGAATAAAATTTTATACTTAATACCTCAATTTATCTGCATCACCGGTAAACCTTTTACTAACTATATTATGTACTTTCATGTCTTGCATGCTTTTTTAATCCATAATAGCATCCTATCATCTATAATTCTTGTTCTATCTGTTCATGAAATTTGCTGCTTAATGGAGGTTACAGGAGAGGTGAAATATTTAATAGCATATTTGAAATGAAAAACAATTCTAAATAGATCCTTAAACATAAACCCTTCATTGACAAGTTCAATATAAACCCAACTGTTGCCTGAGTATTTGGGAAAGAAATCAAAAACTGTCATACACTCATAGTGGCATAATAAACAAATGTTAATTGATGTGCTTTGTTCGAAATACTTCCAGGGAGACTTGCAATGAGCAAGGCTCTTCTATATAGCCAATTCAGCAGCATATGTTGGCACATCTGGGAAAGGTCATCATGTATAAATGCTTTCTTCCATCTGGTATATGACCTAAAATATCAAAAGGAAATATGTACAGCCAAAATGAATATGTGACTTTATTCAGAGTACCTTTGACTCATCAGGTAACACGCTTTTTGGTTAATGTTTCATGGTGAGATCTTTAAAATTTATTTTTATTCTTAATAATATTCTTATACTCCGGGCGCCTGGGTGGCTCAGTTGGTTAAGCGACTGCCTTCGGCTCAGGTCATGATCCTGGAATCCCTGGATCGAGTCCCACATCAGGCTCCCTGCTTGGCGGGGAGTCTGCTTCTCCCTCTGACCCTCCCCCCTCTCATGTGCTTGCTCTCTCTCAAATAAATAAATAAAATCTTTAAAAAAATAATAATAATAATATTCTTATACTCCTAATGTACTCTATAAAGCAGCAAAATAGAATAAACAACACTATTAGTCTCTATTTTCTCAATACCTACCTCACTTCTCCTCCACATATGGCTCCTCTTTTGACATAAATGGAAACTCTGAGTGTGGAAAGGGAGATGTATTTTTGGAAGAGTACAGTCTCTTTAAACATTTACCAGTAGAATTCTAATGTAACAGGATATACTGTTTTAAGAGAACAAAACTATTTGTAGAACTTACAGTTAGCCTGTGTCTTACATATATTAACTAAGTGTCTTACATATATTAACTTACTGATACCCCATAACTCTCCCAGAACCACCATCACCCACACAGATGGGAGTGTCTGAGTCTAAACACAATTAAAATAAGTGGCTGGTGGTGGATGCATCGATGAGTGAGCTTAACCCAAAAGCTCTGCTATTTCCACTCTGCTGTGTCCTCTCTCCAAAATTAAATATAAACAAGGCACTAATGTTTATTGAAGAATTTTTGTATATCAGACACTGTGCTGGAAAATGTAGTCAATTTTTGTGTTTAACCTTTATAATAACACGATAAAGGGCAGTATTATTATCATCCCATTTTGGGAATAAGGAAACATGCTCAGAGAGGTTAAATAACTTGTGCAAGATCACACAACTGGAAAGATGGATATTCCCATCTTAGTCCTTTTCTTAATCTACCACATCTGTTCTTCTTAGACTTTAAGACATATAGGACTAGGACCTGAAATTCTGCATTTATAACATGCTCCCAGGTAATGACGGATAATGATGATCTAAGGACCACATTTTAACAGTTAGGAGTTTCTCATGCTGTCCTCCCTTGTGAGATTTTGTAACTCCTGTAGGAAATAATCTTTTGGGACTATCAATGACTCACTTCTGTATAAATTTTGAAATTTAAATAATAAAATTGTCATATTTTCCTGCAAACAAGTTAAATATTCCCAGCTCTAGGATTACTTAAGGAGAAGTGGAGATACAACAGAGAGAGATGAGAGAAACAGAATTTGCTGTAAACTCTGCTGCAATGGCTACCATCTTATTTCTTTTTTATTCTCTCATGTCAGAGTGTGAGCTAGCTTACATGTTGATGTATTTGCTACATATCCTTAAGTATTGACAGAAAATTAAAAACTCTGGAGAGACTCTTTTATTTATTTAGCATTGCTACTACATCATAATTCCTTGGAGAATTTCTCTTTGTGCTGATTATCCATCTGCTTACTAACCTACATGAATGCTGTTTTTCTTTTTTACCACCATTGTGTCCAATACAAAGACAAAAGGGTGGGCATCTGCCCCTACCCGTGGCTAGAATATGTGTGTAGAGAAATATTTTTTTTTAAAGATTTTTTATTTATTTATTTGACAGAGAGAGACACAGCGAGAGAGGGAACACAAGCAGGGGGAGTGGGAGAGGGAGAAGCAGGCTTCCCACAGAGCAGGGAGCCCGATGCGGGGCTCGATCCCAGGACCCTGGGATCATGACCTGAGCCGAAGGCAGACGCTTAACGACTGAGCCACCCAGGCGCCCCGAGAAATATTTTTTAACACCACCTTCCCTACTTTAGTATTAGATTAGTAAAATTAACATAAATATTCAGAAATTGCCATTCATTTCTTAGTAAAAAATGTCAAGTTTCAATAATGCAGTAAGGAAAATTCTGAATTTTAAAGCCTACCTGGGCATTGCTAAAAAGTAGGGATATAGGATAAAAATGTAAATTATGTATAAATAATGTTTAAAAATGGAGTTTGAGGTCATGTTTATTGGTAGGCCAAGTTGTAGTAAATTCATGATTTTGGTATCTGTTGTAAGGAATACTCATTAATATTTTGTGTTAGTCTACTTCCATGAAGTATAGATATATATTTATGTGTAGTTGGCACTTAAGTCTCTGGATTATAACATTAGAATAATTAGAATAACATTAGAATAATAATAGTCTTCCTTCCTTTAAGAGAAGGAAGACTCTTTAAAAAAAGAAATGACTATGGTAGAATAATCATGATTTTATTTCACAAATTTGTTAATGTAAAAGTGACAATATAACATAATTGTTTTCACCTTGGCAGAGGTTGTATCAGGTCTTCTCTGGGGTGAGCTGCTCTGTCTTAGGGAATTCCTGACAGAAATGGATGGATACTTGTTGAACTTCTCACTGCCTGCTAAGTTAACCCTTACAAAACTCTGAGAGTGGTTATTATTATCTCCATATCACAAATGAAAAACATGACAGAACTAAACTAAACACAAAACATAGGCCTAGCGAGGTAACTTTTCTCAAAGTTTGCATCCTCAACTAATAAATGGAAAAGCCAGAACTGATTTCAGATCTAATTGCAAAACCCATATTATTTGCTGGTACTTCCTCCAGGAAAGCAAACAAACAAAATCTTTTCTAGATAAGGTAAATATGCATTTGACTGATATTTGAGACTATACTTCCGTTTGTCAAATGCCTTGAACATCAACAGGGAAGAGAAATTTATGTGGGCTTTCGATCAGTGAACCATGATGAGAGATGTAGAAATGCCTTCATTTAGCTTCTTGAAAGAACTGGCATCTGGATCTACAACTTATCTGGTCTGGGAAGGAAGAAAGCAAGGGGTAACCAAATGAGTCATGATGAAAACAGCATCAATATTCTGTAATGCAGGGTAATGTTATGTCTGGAAACAATGTATATTACCAGAAATTTACCAAAAATTATTTTTGTTGGTTCATTCATTTACTTACATTTATTGATCCATCGCTCTTTTTTTTTTTTTTTTTAAGATTTTATTTATTTGCGTGAGAGACCGCGAGCAATAGCGGGGGATGGGCGTGAGGGGAGGGCAGGGGGAGAGGGAGAAGCATACTTCCCGCTGAGCAGGGCGCAGGGGCTTTATCCTGGGACCCTGAGATCATGACCTGAGCTCAAGGCAGATGTTTAACGGACTGAGCCACCTAGGTGCCCCTCATCCATCATTCCAATAATGGAAGAGCTCATGGTAATATATTTGTATAATATTACATATTATTATTGATTTTGAAGTACCTTTTCTTATAAAAAAATTGAGCCAGGGAAGGTAAGCAGAATAAACTGTATTGGTAAACCACCTTGCCTGCGCCCACCCCAGCTGGAGGTTCTCCATGCACCTGGTATCTGACGAGGTATGCAGCCTGAGGCGCAAGTAGAAGGGGAACCTGGGCAAAGCTTTGGTGGCCAGAGTCAGACAGGGGCTGCTGTTGTTGGCGATGCTCCTACCCACGCAGATTTATTCAAATCAAGCAACTGTTGTAATGCTTTCGAGTAATTCCTTCCAGAATACCTCAGCTGCCCCAAATCTAGCTAATTCCACCACCAAGACAAGTGGTGATGCTCTGCAGTCAACAGCTAGTCTCTTCGTGATCTCATTCTCTGTTCTATATCTCTACTCTTATGAAACTCAAGCCAAGAAACATCTGCACAGTAGTCCTCCCTTATCAGCAGTTTCGCTTTCAGAGGTTTTAGTTACCGGTGGTCACCCATGGTCCGGAAGCAGATGAAGCTCATGATCAATCATCAGAAGGTCAATAGTTAGCTTAGTGGTACCTCACAACGCATGCGTCATTCACCTCCCATCTTACCACAGAGGCGTTTTAACATCTCACATCATTGCAAGAAGGGTGAGTACAGGACAATATTTTGAGAGACAAAGAGAGACCACATTCACTTACCTTTTATTACGGAATATTGTTATAATTGTTCTATTTTATTTTGGTTGTTAACCTCTTACTGTGCCTAATTTATACAATTAAACCCTATCATATGTCTGTATAAGGAAAAGCATATATAGGGTTCAGTATTATCATGGTTTCAGGCAACCACATCACCATGGATAAGGAGGGGGGTCTCCTGTACTTCCCCATTTTCTAAATCCAGTCCTGATGGTGTGTAGATATCCATTGTGACAAGGAAGAAACAGGTCTTCATTGAATCTGTTAATTCCATACCTTATTTTATCGACACAGAAAATGTTGAGGATCCTAAAATTAAATGGTTTGGAGAGCATATGAAGGATTTGACTAGATAATGAATCCCAATATTAAATCTGCTGGAGTTTCAAGTACAAGATGAAGGGAAACAACATCCAAAATTCGTGAAGAGATGAATTTTCTTAAATGTGGTTTAAGAAGTACAAGACACATAAAACCCTACCTTAAAAATGAGAATAGATTTTATCTCATCTAGAGACAAAGGGTGAGATATGGAAAAGAGATTCAGTTTTCAATTGGTTCATTAATGCCATAAGATAGGTAATACAAAAAGCTTCTAAGATTCTATTTATATGTACACAGAAGGTACTTCCGGGTGTTACTGTAATTCCTTAATGTTTCAGCTGTACTAATTTGAGGCCAATGTGCTCTAGATATTGTTAACTATCACTGTTTCTTGAGACGTGAACTCTTTTTTTTGAGGCTTTGGATTTGACATCGCATTTGACTTTTTATATAGTAATTGACATGTACCAGGGCAGTGATGGACTGAGTCTACCCCAAATCCAAGTATAATGAGTAAATTTTGCTTATATACTTATCACCTATTCTTATTCAACAGAAGTGCCAGATTCATTTAGCTAAAATGATTCCAAAAAGTGCATTGACTTCAACTAATTTCAAAATGCTTTTTATTTCTGCATATGTTGAATACTTTTTACAATTTAAAAAATGATCTGTTTTGAAGGTAAAGTTGACACATCTTGAAATTAAAAAGGCAAATATGTGAATTAAACTCTAAATCAAGTATGGGAAGTGAAGAGTGGAAACTTAAATTCAGAATTTTTGTACTCTTTCTGTAAATACTTTTTGAAGAAACTCTATGAATCAGAATAGCCTCATTTGGAATGCTTTCTGTTATCAGTCAATATTTTTAGATAGTTAAAACCTGGTCCTAAGCCTAAAGTGTGCTGAATTCCGGAAAGTAAATCTTTCACAGCTGCCTCGAGGCACAGAAACCTTTTTAAAAATAGATACTCCTTAAAGTCTTTTGTTCACATGGTCACACACTGATGCTTACATGTTCCAGTATCTAATGTCCCCACAGTAGTCTTGATAACTAAGGTCATTTTTTTTTTTTAATCTTTAGAAATCTACCCTGGAACAACCATATTCAACAGATCTCAAGCTACTGAGTGTGTGATTGAACCTTACATTTTGTTTCATATGTGAATGTTGTGCACCTATTTTGGATTATATATTGTATTTGTGTATTTATGCCTTTATTCACAGTAACTTCTCAGGCTATGGAATTGATTTGTATTGAACACAAACTGTAAATAAAAATAAATGGCTAGAAAAATATAGGTACTGTAATTACCTTTTAGCAGATGAACCTGCAGGCTTTGAGACATTAACTAATTTCCTCAAAGTCACAACAAATACGAAGTGTCCTAGACACAGTTTAATTTCTTACTTCAAATGGAATGCTCTTTGTATGATTTCAACCTAGTTAATAATCAAGATATGCAACAACTGGGAATAGTATAGACATAATTGTTTGTTTATACCATACTTTAAACATACATGGTTTTATGTTTTACTCTTTCCCATCCCTCAGAGCTTTCACAGTAATCCCTATTTACTTAACTGCCTTTTGCTATTTTCTTCATTGCTTTACCCTTTATGCTTTTCAGTTTTTATGAGATTGCTCCCATTTTTTCCCACTATAATTTTGTCTAAATGCAATAGTCAATCTTCAAACAGTAATTTGATTGAGCCAAACCTGATCTTGACATCTTAAAGAGTTTAAGTTGGATGTTCATATGCAGAAAAACATTTTCTATTCCTTAATTTTCTACCATACGGTCAATAGGCATATAAAATTAATCCTGAGTGACTGGTAATAAACTGCCTGAAGATGGGTAATATTGAATAAAAAATGTAAAAATTTTAATGCAAGGAGGCAGCATCCAATTTACTTATGAAACAATTCCTAACATGAACATATTGTGAACATTTAAAAAAAAATGTGACACATGAGATTTTGAAACTTATATCTTCATTTATCATTACCAATTCTAGCCAGAGAAAATATGCCTCAGCCATTTCAAAAGGAGGTTTAATTAAAAATCAGTCATGGACATTATTGAACATAAATAGGAAATTTCAGAAAATAGCTCTTTCTTGACTAAAAATTGCTTAAGTATTGTGGAATTTTTTGTTAGGTCTTTTTTTTAAAAGATTAGAAAATATTAAGTTAAATTTAAATATAAATCCTAGAACATCTTCAATGTGAGCTAAATACAAAGCTCTTTTCATTTTTTACTTAACACAAATTTTGTTGAAAGAAAGTTTAGATTTTTTGTTGGTTTCAAAGAAAGTTTAGATTATGTACAGAGAAATGAAATTCTGATTTAATAAAACATGCACATTCCTTCAACTGATGGCTTAATTTCTTAATAAGTATTATAAATATGAAATTCATGTATGGGAACTATACAAATTTAAAATAGACATTATATCATTAAGGGGCACCTGAGTGGTGCAGTCGGTTAAGTGTCTGCCTCTTGGTTTCGTCTTAGGTCGTGATCTCGGAGTCGTGATATCAAGCCCTGTTGTGGGCTCTGTGCTGCTTGGGATTCTCTCTCCCTCTCCCCCTTCCCACTTGTGCTCTCTCTCTCTCTCTCAAATAAACAAATAAATAAATCTTTAAAAAGAAAGGGAATTATATTATTAAATTTTTGAAATTTAAAAACTGGTTTTGTTCATGCTTAATTTTTTATTTCATTAATAACATAATTTTTAAAAATCTTTTGGGAATCTGCTTTTTTTCTTATAAAGGTTATTTTTATTTAGTAAGAATGCAACATTAGTCAAAGAAAATGAACCTACATTTGTCTTTTATTTAAAAATATATCATTTTCCCTCTCATTTAATTCTATTTCAATTGATTCCTTTTTATTTTCTTTCAACAGGCTGAGTTAAATGACCCAACTGATCCCTTCACTAATTATAGTACAAAAGTCTCATCAAATGTAGGGGATGAAACTTTCTCTAAATATATAGGATGGAGAATTGCCAATGCTCTTTCCAAACTGTTCTTCCCCTCCACCGAAGCCCATGTTCTTCCTTTGAAAGAACCACTGAAAAAACAGGATCGAGTGAAATATCTGAACAAAAAGGATTACATGAAGAAAAGAGTTCTACATGTTACTATAAGGTAAAGTGAAGCACTATTCAAAATAGTCCTGTTATTCTAATATACTGCATTTCAAAGTCATACAAATTATATATAATCATGTGCCACATTATTTAATTCATTTTCTCTTTTTCAATTCAAATTTTGGCTCCAACAACTTCTAGGTATTCTATCATAAGCAAGTACTCTCTTCTTAGCAACTATTTCCTCATGTTTAAAATAGATAATATTATATAATATAAATTAGTGTTTTAATATGGTGAAAGCCCCCCTCCCACTACTGACCTTCATTTGCCTAGTCTACCCCCCATCTCTCCCTATCATTAATTGCTTGTGTATCCTTCCAGGATCTATAAAATGTAAACGAAATAAATTATAAGTATATTTTAAATTGTCTCTCCATTTTTACATTAAAGTTTGCACACTAAATATATCATTTGGCATCTTAATTTTTTTATTTAACTTCATTTCTTAGATATTTTTTTCATGCCACTACATAGAGAATTTTCTCATTATTATTATATTTTTAATATGTTACGATGGTTTCCTTAGTATGAATGTACCACCATTTATTTAATCAGTTTCCTGTTGTTTGGCATCTGGGTTGTTTTAGAATGTCTGCTACTATATACTACCACAAAATTTAACCTTCCACATAGGTCTTTTTATATATGAGGAAGAATGCCTGCAGGATAAATTCTCGGAAGTGTGATTTCTGAGTCAGAGTGTTTTTGCCTTTGTAATTTTGGTAGATATTTCCAAATTAGCTTTCAGAGGAATTGTGCAAATTTATATCTCCACCAGCAATATCTGAGAGTACTTGTTTCTCTTTATTCTTTCCAATAGTGAGTGTTGACAAACTTTTGGGTTTTGATAATCTGAAAAGTGAAACATGTTTTTAAATATAGTTTTAAGGTGAGTAGTTAGAATACCTTTCATATGTTAAGAGCCTTTTGTTTTTCCTTTATATGGGAATTAACTATTTCTTTTGCCCATTTTTTCCATTGAGTTTATATCTTTTTCACTTAGCTTTGCAAGAACTATTTCCCTATTAATTGATGTGTCTCTTTGTCTATGGTAAGAGCTACAAATGTTTATATTTCCTTCCACTTCTTATTTCTTTAAATTTTGCTTATAGTATTTTTTATCTTAGTCATTTTTCTAAGTAATATAAATTATCAAAATTTCACTACATATCTATTTAGGAAAACTCTTTTCATTTTATGATTAAAATGTTGTCATATTGTTTTCTGGTACTTTTAAAGATTTATTTTGAATATTTTAGTCATTGGTCCATTTGAAATTTGTGTGTGTGTGTGTGTGTGTGTGTGTGTGTAGTGTGAGTTGTCAATCCAGATGGCTACTCAGCTGTCCCAACAATATTTATTGAGTCACCTATCTCCTTTCAACATTTATTCTGATTTAAAATGTTATACTTATGGGGCGCCTGGGTGGCTCAGTCGTTAAGCGTCTGCCTTTGGCTCAGGTCATGATCCCAGGGTCCTGGGATCGAGCCCCGCATCGGGCTCCCTGCTCAGCTGGGAGTCTGCTTCTCCCTCTCACTCTCCGCCTGCTTGTGCTCCCTCTTTCGCTGTGTCTCTCTCTGTCAAATAAATAAACTAAAAAAAAAAAAAAAAAAATTTTTTAAAATGTTATACTTATTAAATACTAAGTTCTTATTTATTTTCTTTTCTATGTTCTAAAAGAATTTCAGTAATTTGGAATTACCTACTCCTTTAAGGTTTGATAGAATTCCCTTTTAAACCATCAGTACCTTATGCCTCTTCTAAGGGGAGCTCTTTGTCAAATTTATCTATTTTTGTATGGCTATTGGCAAGGCTATTCAGCCAGAATGCATAGGTACAATAAATTCAGTTCTTACTGTTTGAGGTCCATGCCATAAAAGTATCTGGAGTATCAATCCTGAATATCAGTCTCTTTTCATCTTTTTCTTTCTTCTTTAGTCAATTTTAGCAGATTATGCTTCCTTTGAATACTACTTATCTCCCTTTTCAGAATTTATTTGGTCACAATTGATTCTTCTGCTTCTGTGGTTATTTTCTTCCTCAACCAATTCTCATTTTGTGTATTTGAATTTTGTGCCTTTTATTCTTCTTAATTAATGTAATGTTTTATTCATTTTATATTATTTTTCTACTGAACCAGCTTTTAGATTCTAACTCAGCATTGTCTAAATCATTATTTGTGTTCCAAAATTATAAAACTGTTGTTGCCCAAAGGCAGACGTTATTGGCGGTATAATAATTGGGTGGAATGAGGCCAGTAGGTAGGCTTGGCTTTTGTGTACACAAGAAGTCCACAGAAAAATAGATAAATGCTTAAGCAGCATTCTGACATAGTTTTGAGCATTTTTTTCAAGAATTCTAAAGTCAGTGAGGAAGATATGTACATTTGAATTGAAGGATCACACAGCCTGGACTTCAGTAGTCTTGTTGGAAGAAATAAATATTATAAAAATATTCATCAGCATGTATTATAAATATTTGTAAGGTTGCAGTATATCAAAGTATAATGAAAATGCTGGCTTTAAATATCAAGGGTATTGAGATTTACTTTAGAATCCCCAAATGTATTCTGTATATTCTCAAGGACCAAAAACATGGAAGAAAACCAATCTGGGACCACAGAGAGAACACTGGACAAGTGTACTTTGGCTTCTCATTACGTTCAGTTGAAGGAAAAGACAGAAAACTAGAAAAACAGAAGAAACTGGATATTGACAAGAGGAGATGAAGGAAATAGCAAGGGAAAGGGTCAATAGACAGTAAAAAGGGCAGATGGAGATGAATGGTGTTTGCTGGGACACAGAAAGGAAAAACAGAGACAGAGAAGAGGAGACATATTGGCAATGCTTAGAATAGCAGAACAGGGGGGCGCCTGGGTGGCTCAGTTGGTCCGACTCTTGGTTTCGGCTCAGGTCATGATCTCCTGGCTGTGGGATTGAGCCCCCTATCCAGCTCTGTGCTCAGCGCAGAGTCTGCTTCAGATTCTCTCACCCTCTCCCTCCTGCTTGCTCTCTTGCTCTCTCTCTCTCAAATAAATGAATAAATAAAATCTTCTAAAAAATAGCAGAACAGAGAAATAAATGTTACTAACAGAAGGAAAGAAGAAAGAGACATACCGAGAAGACATATACTAATGAAAGGTACAAATGGAGGGATGTGGGCAAGGGTTGGGGATAGGGGAAGAGAATATGCAAAGTCAGAGGGAAATGAGACAAAAGAGTAGTGGGGTGGGGTTATGACTCAGAGAATCCTATAGGTTTTGAAGGATTAGGAAATTAAATTTCTCATCAGAGTCTACAGTTCATTATGTAAATGACATTTATCATTAATCTTTGAAAAAATGTGATCTCCTTATCCATTTTTCACAGCTCATTACAGGCTCTAGCAATTTAACTAGTGTCTCTGTCCTGACCGAGAGAGCCCCAGCAGCCTCAGCATCCCTCTGGCAGGAGCACCTCATGTGGCACAGCTCAGGGGAGCAGCTTTCACATTGCACCATTCATGCTGTAGTGTGTGTGAACGGTGCCCCCTGGAGTTGTGCATATTGCCCGCTTCCTTTAGGGATAGACTCCTCTCTGGGGACAGCAGAGGTGAGTGGAGTAGGGCTACAGCTCAGCGGCCTGAAGACGTACAAGCCTGGCTGAACAGTCTCTACCATCCAGGAAGGTTATGTGAATGAAATCCCTGCTTTTTAAGAAGCAAACTTCAGTTTAAGCTCTGCATTGATGAAATGTCTCTGGCTCACTAACCATGAAGTGTGGGAAATATTATTTCTTCCATTTGCTTGATTCTGCATCTATTCAGCAGTCTCACAGCTAGCTCCTTCTCTTGCTTCTCCACCTCCTTCCACTTCCAGGTTCACAAACTGGAATTAGTGCAGTTAATGAACATCTGAGCATGTTGAAGTTTTGTAGCTAAAGCACAAAGACATAATTCAGAGCCTGCTGGGTGCTCTGCTCTTTTTCACATCTTAAAGGTCTTTGGGTGCAGGGTCATATCACCAGTTCTTCATCAAGTATTCCTAGAAATGTCCATTTTGTGCTTTCTACCAGTAGCAATGTGAAAGACAGCAAGAAGGCCAACATTTAAGGACACCTACAGAAGATGGGTAGGAGGACAGGAAATTGAAGAGAATATGTTCTTCATTAACTTGGAGCACTAAAGCATACTTACTTCAGTGTGAAAATCTGAAAATATACTATTACAAGGAGAAAATGGGAGCTTCCTTACTGATGAAGCATCTACTACATCTCATGACCTATAATTTTTTCCAAAAATATTTTTCTTCACTTGTGCTTTTAGCCTATGAAGTTCTTTGAAAGCAGGAATTCTGTCTTTTGTATGTTTATAAACATTATATACATATATATAAAGATATATATGTTTATAAACATATATTTTACTCTGAATGATTTGCAGATTTGACTTTTCTTATGAAAATTTTCAAAAGAAAATTCATTATTTTGCTTCTGTATATTGTTTTTATTTTTTATTTTTTGGTTTTGCTTTAAGTTAGTGGGACACGCTGTTGGGTGCATGCTCTTTTTGCCCCTTAGCATTTTTTTAAAAATAAAAAAATCATTATGGTTCTTTACTGTATCATAAAATTGCAGCCGAAAAACTAGGCATATAATACTTCTACTTCAAAGCATAGTATTTTCCTTTTCTCTCTTTGTAAAAATAGCACAAATTTACCTTAAGGCTGAGAATTGAGAACTCTGAAGACCAAATTTTCAAAAACCAGTTCCCACATCTGTTTTGCTTCTGAAGTTTCTAAGGGTATTTCCTAACCTTATGCCTTGAATCCCTATAAACTTACGAACAACTAATTTTTTGCACATATGTGAAGACTTGGAAAATTCTAACTTAAAACTTCATCTCTGATTGTGCTTAGTTTGCTCACAAGTTTTATGTTAGAAGACTTCACGAGACCAGCACACAGAAGAGATACGAGGTGAAACTAGCAAGAATGGGCTGAGAATATCTGTTGTCATTTATGCAGGAAATTTTATATGGCTGACTTCATAAATAGTCATACCCAAGGCTATTGCATCTTCTCTGAAGCTTCCTTTATAAGTGGAGCAAACTCCAAAATAATAGAACGAGGAGTAGCTAACATTTACTGAATGGCAACAAGGTAGGGAAAGGTAAATATCACAATGTCCAGTAAGAACAGGCTTTATTGGAAAGACCAGTGGTCAGTGGTGAGGCACATGGTTCTTTCTCATTATCCTGTGGAGAGGGGTGCTGGAGTTAGAGAAGTAATTGGACATTCACTGGGTTTGTGTTTCGAGGGAAGAGACCCTGCCTGACTGCTACTGTGCCTTCTTATAACGGAAGCATGAGAGATACCTTCTCAAGGAAGAAATACACATTTTGGGTTCAGTTGCCAAGCCGTCTGAGATGAGGCACCAGCTGGATAGGTGATGCTAGAAACGCCAGATGTCCAGAACCTGGAGCCCTTGGGAAGTTTTCTTAATGGTTGTAAAAGATAGCCACTGGGCTCCTCGTGAAGTTGGGTGTGGGAGGAACTCCACCAAATGAAGGAACTCTTAGGACCGCTAGTTCTAAGCGGCAAGTTGCCAGGCAATTAAGATGACTCTCTGATGTCAAAGTTGAACAATTCTGTTTGCCACCCCATGTGAGTACCTTTTATAAACAAGGCACCGTGCTAAGCACTTAGATGTACGACCCTTAGATGTTGATGTAGATGATGATTTTGTCCATTTTATAGATTTATAGATCTATAAAAATCTCCATTTTGAAGATGTGGAATCTGAGAGGTTAAGTAATTTGCCCAAGGACTCACAGTCATTAAGTGTGGGAGTTTGAACTTAAATGCATTCTGACTTCTGCGTCTACTGTGATGCTTTCTTTCCCCTCAAGTGAAATTCATCTGATGGCAAAGCCTTGAGCACTTTGTTAAAGAAACTTCATAAGAAAAAGGTTTTTATTTTTTAATTTTTTTTCAATTTCTGTTTCTTGATTTTCAGAACTTGATTTTGATTAAGGGATTTTTTTTTTTTCTGGGCTCTGCATCTCTCTAGTTAATATTAGAAGAAAATCTATGTCAAGGTGGAGGCACTTTCAGTAAGTCAGTATGATTTTCTTCCCCCCTCCATTGGCTTTAGTGAAAATCATACTGACTTAACTAGAAAGTGCCTCCACCTTGATGTAGAGTGCATATATATGAAGAGAGGGAGAGAGAAGGAGAGATTAAAAGTTAAAAAAAGGAGAGCTGCAAAGAATTCTTAAATGTCTTAAAACTTTCTAGTTCTGTTTCACAAAGGGAAGAAAGAAATCTGTGTCTCCTTCACAAAATATCAAATATGTTTATTTATAGTTTCTTTCTGATTGATTTAGATTAAGTAATTTAACTTCTCTGAGCCTCAGACTTCTAATCTTTGAAAATGTAAAAGCTGTACATCCTCTCAAGTTTGTCCTGAAGATAGAAGAAAAAACTGTAAAGAGCTTGCATATGTTAGTTCCTTTTCCCCTTTGTTCTATAATTTAGTAGATTTTCTAAAATGTTTTTTCTTCAGAATATAATATTCTTAGGAAAATTAGAATCAATAATAAATGGAAGATTTATATTTTTGTGCACATATGTATTATTAAGCTATGAATTGCTGTTAGCAACTTTTCAAAGAGAGATTACAGTTTCATGATTTCCCTTTTGGTTATGTTTTGTTTCCCTTCTTTCTAGTTTTAGAATGAAAACACAATTCACGGGCGCCTGGGTGGCTCAGATGGTTAAGCGTCTGCCTTTGGCTCAGGTCATGATCTCAGGGTCCTGGGATCGAGTCCCGCATCGGGCTCCCTGCTCCTTGGGAGCCTGCTTCTCGCTCTGCCTCTCTCTCTCTCTCATGAATAAATAAATAAAATCTTAAAAAAAAAAAAGAATGAAAACACAATTCAGGATGGTTCTGTGTCGTACATGCGTTTTGAGGGTATACTGTCAAGACGCATTATGGAAGGGTAAAGTTTGGAATGTTAATAGTTAGCACGGCTGATGATAATTTTCAACTGAAGAGAGAGAGAACATGAATGGGTCTTCAGAGATGAGCTCCTAATTTTTGAGCCTTTGTGATTTGATTATTAAAAATTAGATCATCAGCTCAGATCAATCATTTAAAGACTTCTAGAGATTGAAGTGGTATTAGAATTGAAGTCCAACTGCCAGTGACAGAAACATGCTTCACACATCCCACATCCATTTCCAATACATGACTCAGTTTATCTGCAGTCTTGCCTGAGAGATAAATCAGTCCTCATCTGTCTTCTACTATTTCCTATCCTTTCCTGCCTTTTCACTGGAGCCTTGGTCTGAACTGCAATTTTAGATGTCATTGATGGGACCATAGCTTTAGCTGTCACTTTCACTGCAGTGTCTTTATGCTTATACAACAGGGGTCTAATCGCTTCTTGGCCTTTTGGCTAAGATCAAGTGTAGTATCTGTTCTTATCAGTTTAATACAACAGGGGTCTAGCTTCAATACACACATTTGTGTGATTTTTATCTTTCATTTTTTTTGATGTGATGAATTACATTTATTGATTTGCATCTGTTGAATAATCCCTGCATCCCAGGGATAAATCTCATTTGGTCATGGTGTCTAATCCTTTTAATGTGTTCTTGAATTTGGTTTGCTAATATATTTTTGAGAATTCCTGCATCTGTATTTATCATGGATATTGGTCTATAGTTTTCCTTTCTTGTGGTATCAATATCTGGTTTTGATAATCAAAGTAGTACTGGCCTCATAGAATAAATTTTGAAGTGTTTCCTTCTCCTTGATATATTGGAAGAGTTTGAGGAGGATTGGTATTCTTTAAGTGTTTGGTAGAATTCTTTAGTGAAGCCATCTGGTCCTGGAATTTTCTGTGTTGGGACTTTTTTAAATTACTCAAATAATGTCTTTACTTGTTATTGGTCTATTCAGCTTTTCTAATTCTTCCTGATTCAGTCTTCGTAGTTTGTTTCTAGAAATGTACCCATTTCTTCTAGGTTGTATAATTTGTTGGCGTGTAATTGTTCATGATGTAGTCTCTTATGATTCCGTGTATTTCTGTAGTGTCAGTTGTAATGTCTTCTCTTTCATTTCTAATTTTATTTATTTGAGTCTTTTCTCCTTCCCCCCCCCTTTTAAGTTAGTCTAGATAAGGCTTGTTAATTTTGTCAATCTTTCTTAAGAACCAGCCCTTAGCTTTATTGATGTTTTCTACTGTTTGGGGTTTTTTGTTTTGTTTTGTTTTGTTTTGTTTCTGTTCTCCATTTATTTCTGCACTGATCCTTATTATTTCCTTTCCTCTGCTAAGTTTGGGCTTACTTTGTTCTTTTTGTCTACTTTCTTGAGGTGTAAAGTTAGGTCGTATATTTAAGATCCTTCTAATTTTTTAGTATATGCATTTATTACTATAAACTTTCCTTTCAGAACTGTTTTTGCAGTATTTGATATGTTGTGTTTTCATTTATTTTGAGACAAGTTATTTTCTTTTTCTTTTGATTTACTCTTGGACTCAATGGCTGTTTAGAAGTGTGTTGTTTAGTTTTCATATATTTGTAGATCTTTTCGCTTTCCTCTTATTATTGACATCTAGTTTCATACCATTGTAGTCAGAGAAAATGGTATGACTTCAAAATTCTTAAATTTGCTAAGATTTGTTTTGTGGCCTATCTGATTTATCCTGGAGAATGTTTCATGTCCACTTGAGAAAATGTGTATTCTGCTGCTGTTGGATGGAATGTTCTATGGATGTCTATTAAGTTTATTTGTCCTAAAGTATGATTCATTCCAACATTTTATTGTTGATTTTTTTTTTGGTCTGGATTATCCATCTGTTGCTGATAGTGGGGTATTGAGGTCCCCTACAATTATTGTATTGTTGTCTGTTTCACCCCTACGGTTTGTTATTAATTCCTTAATATATTTTGGTGCTTGGGTTTGGGGAGTGTATATGTTTATGATATAGCTTCTTAATGTATTGACCCTTTTATCATTATATAATGATCTTTTTTGTTTCCTGTTACCCTTTTTGGCTTCAAGTATATTTTGACTGATATAAGTATCAGCCTTTGTTCTGTTTCCTTTTGCTTGGGATATCATTTACCATCCTTTCACCCTAAGCCTATGTGTGTCTTTAGAGTTGAAGTAAGTCTCTTGCAGTCAGCTTATAGTTGGATCTTGTTTGTTTGTTTGTTTGTTTGTTTTTTAATCCATCCATCCACTCTGTGCCTTTTGATTGCTGAGTTCAATCTACTTACATTTAGGGTGATTATTGATATGGAAAGATTTACTACTGTCATTTTGTCTTTTGCCTTCTGGTTATTTTGTTTTTCCATTGTTTGTTTTTCCTTCTCTGTCTACCTTTGTACATTGGCAGATTTCCAGGTGATTTGCTCAGTATCTCCACCCCCTCCCCCCCCCCCGCTTTTGTTTTGTTTCATGTCTCTGCTGTAGAGTTTTGCTTCGTGGTTACCATGAGCTTTACATAAAACATCTCAGATAAAATAGTCCTTTTTCAGGGCACTGTGTGGCTTAGTCAGTTAGGCAATTGACTCTTGCTCTCAGCTCAAGTCTTGATTTTGAGGTCCTGAGTTCAGGACCTACATTGGGCTCCATGTTGGGCATGGAGCCTACTTAAAAAAATAGTCCTTTTTTCTGCTGATAGCAATTTATCTTTATTCACATATAAAAGTTACATCTTTTTCTCTTCCCTTTTTATATTTTTGATCTCAAAATTATCGTTTTATGCTGTGATTTCATTACCAAGTTATTGTAGCTAAAGTTATTTTTAATGTTCCTTTCCTTTAACCTATATGCAGTAGTTAAGAGTTTTAATATACTGTTTTTTAAAAGTTATAATATTCTGTTTATCACCTTAATCAGAGTTTTTCATACTTCTGTCTTTTTGTTTCAGCTTGAAGATCTTTCAACATTTCTTGTAAGGCGGGTCTAGAGGTGGTAAACTCCCTCAGCTTTTCTTGTCTGGGAAAAACTTCCTTCTTTATATCTGAAGGATAACTACTGGATAGAATATTTTTGGCTGGCAGTTTTTATCTTCAATATTTTGAATATGTCATTCCACTGTCTCTTGGCCTATAGAGTTTCTGCTGAGAAATCTGATGATAGCTTAATGGGGGTATATTTGTATGTTATTTTTTTCTTGATTGTCTCTGAAATTCTTTTTTGAATCATTGACTTTTGATGGTTTTAATAAAGTGTTTCTTGGAGAAGGTCTTTTTGTGTTGAGATAAAAAGATGTTCTATTAGCTTTATGAACTTATATATCAAGTTGCTTCCTCAGGTTTGGGAAGTTCTCAGCTATTATTTCTTCAAATATTCTCTCTGCTCCCTTTTCCCTCTCTTCTCTTTCTGGTATACCCATTATTCTTATGTTGGCTTTTCTAATGGAGTCAGATAGTTATTATAGGGTTCACTTTTTAAAAATTTTAGTTCTCTTTCCTCCTCCACCTGAATCATTTCTGTATTTCTATCCTCAAGCTTGCTAATTCTCTCTTCCATATGATCTGCTCTACTTCCAATTCATTCTAATGCATTCTTCATTTAAGTTCTTCAGTTCTAGAATTTCTGCTTGGTTCTTTTTTAGAATTTCAGTTTCTTTGGTAAAGAAACTGCTTGTTAATTTTATTCCTGAGATCATTGTATTGCCATTCTGAGTTTTCTTATAGCTTCTTCAATTTGTTTATAACGGCTGTTTTAAATTCTTTATCAGTTAGATTTCAGTATTCCATGCATTTTGGGGTTACGTTGCTGGAAAATTGTCATTTTCTTTTTGTGATACCATATGACTGTGATTTTTCATTGTGTTTGATGAGAAGTGCCTCTGTCTCTGCATTTGAAGTGGTGAACACCTGTCTTGTTTAAGCAACGTTGTGTTTGCTTTGATTTCAATAGTTCAACAGGTTGGTAGTTAGGAGCCTTCCTTCTGTTTTCCAGAAGATGGTGCTATAGCACAAGTTTTGGGTTTCTCTTGCCAGCTAAGATTGGGAGTGGTACACACAGGAAAAAAAAAAAGTTGTGGCAGGGGTCAGGGGGAGGTATACACTTGGGCCTTTGGGTTTGCCCACAGTCTGGTAGGGGGATCCTCAGTTGAGGGTGTCCCAAAAGTGTGTGAATGGTCCTTTTGCTTCCCAGGGAAGACAGCAGAGGATGCTTTCCTTCGGTGCTCTTTGTCTGCCTACTTCCCTTTCCTTTCTCTGCCTCTAGTCACTGAGGTCTCCCTTCAAGACAGCAACTGGTCCCTCCAACTGCAGTGCCTGTGGCTGGGCAGACTCCCACTTGCCACTTCCACCCGTTACCTCCTCTGTTAGACAAGTTGTGTTGGCTTACTACTGGACCCTCCACTGTTTTCTTTGCATTTGCGGTGGTTGACAAATGTGTATTAGCTGCTTAATTAGAATGTAAGCTTAGGTATGGCATTAATCAGA
Source organism: Neomonachus schauinslandi (assembly GCF_002201575.2). NCBI lineage: Eukaryota > Metazoa > Chordata > Mammalia > Carnivora > Phocidae > Neomonachus > Neomonachus schauinslandi. The sequence goes on along the minus strand of NC_058409.1, from coordinate 83,578,083 downwards.
TCAGGATAGTCTCCCCACTTTCTAGTTGGGTTTTGCACCCACAGAATTTTCTATTTTTTCATATATTCGTTTATTCAATAATTATTTATTGAATGCCTAATATAGGTCAAATACTATGAAAGAATATGTCTCAGACAAAATAATGAGTAAAAATAGTTACTGTCCTTCCCAGTGGAACTTAGAAGCAAGTGTAGGAGAGAGATGTTAATTAAAATCACACATATGTGTTAAATCTTTATAATGGTAAGTGCTACGAAGGAGAATTACATGGTGATATAAATAATGATAAGTGCCTCAAGAGAGATACATGGTATTAAGAAGACTTGGAGTTGGGAGGGGAGATCAGGGAAGGAAGGTGGTATGCCAAACAAAGAGGCACAGGATGCGCAAAGTCCCTTTGGTGAAAGGGATTATCAAGCATCTAAAGACCTAATAGAACAATGCTGTGGCTGAGTCACTGAAGCCACGGGCAGCTGAGGTGGAGAGGTGGTCAGTTTTCAGCTTTATCTTAGAAGCCAAAGAAGGAATTACATGTTTGTTTGTTTTTTGTTTTTTGTTTTTTTGTGGTGGAGTGAGGAGTACAAGGCTGTGTGTGTGTGTGTGTGTGTGTGTGTGTGTGTGTGTGTGAGTTATGGCATGATCATAAGTGTGAAGTATTATAGCTAAGTGACCTTGGGCAAGTCACTTAACTTCTCTAAACCTAACTGTCTTTCTCTATAAAATTGGATAATGATAGCACCTTTTTTATTGGGTGCCTCTGAGAAAGTCAATTAAAGGTGTCTTTTACAGGGATGCCTGGGTGGCTCAGTCGGTTAAGCATCTGCCTTCAGCTCAGGTCATGATCCCAGGGTCCTGGGATTGAGTCCTGCATTAGGCTCCTTGCTTAGCAGGGAGCCTGCTTCTCCATCTGCCTGCAGCTCCCCCTGCTTGTGTGCACGCTCTCTCTCTCTCTCTCTGACAAATAAAATCTTTTTAAAAAGTGCTTATTACAGTATCTGGCACAAAGTAAGCACTAAAGTGTTCATTATTATTATATTAATAAATGTATGATAGTATAATTATAAATGCAACATAATATATGTTATTGATCAGTATTATATGCATCATAACAATTTTCACTACTGCTGTTGATGGCTTTGTTATGTAGGGAAAGTGCATAGGATGCTGTTGTATATAACATGCACTATGTTGGTGGCAATAGAAATGGATAAGAGGTAGCTGGATCTGCATAGTATCTGGAAGAAAGAGCAACAGAATTTGAGGATGATTAGAGATGAAAAAGTGACATGAGTGATGAGAAGGAAATGTCTTTTCCAGGTTGAGCAACTAATCCAATAATGGTGCCATTCACTGAGACAAGGAATGGTGGGGGAGATCAAGGTTAGCTGGGAGTAGGGGAAGATTGTGGTTTGGTTTAGACATGTTGAATTTGAAGTAGTGCTTTTGAGTTCTTCAAGGAGAGATGTCCTGTTGGAAGTGAATTTCACTTCTGTAATTCAGAGAAGTCTGAGCTGAGTCATAGAATGAAGGTGTTGACTGAGTCATGGGCGTAAACAACATTGCTTTGGTAAAGAACATTAAATGAGAGAGGAGGCAAGGCTAGGGTGGAATTTTGAGGATTACCACCATTTAACATCTGAAAAGATGGTACAGTAATGCTTTTTTAAAATTTTAAGTGTATAGAGATGTTGATATTAAGGGCATATAACAGAGACTTTCTTAAATAACCTACCCAAATAGTGATAGTATCTCCTTCTTTGAGTATCTTTGAGCAACACTTTCTGCTCACTGCACAAAAAATATAAATGCAGGTGACAAAAAAATTGCAAAGAATTGTTTGTCTATGAAGCATACTTTCAAAGAACTTGCAGTATCTACCTAATGAAAACAAATTAAGTTCCCAACCAGTGTATGAAGCTTTCCAAGTTTGTAGAAAAGATCCATTAGTCAGGAAATGCAGTAATATGGTATACTGCTCAAAATATATGTATATCTATGTACAGACAACACTAATAAATTTCTGTCTCCTAATGAAACATTTGCACATGTCAAGAAATACCAAGATTGGCACCAAAATACCAAGAAATTATAGAGATAGGTTGTCGCATAGAAGCAAAACGTAATTGGCCTTTCTGGTTATTCCATAGACTTATAGGCTTTTAAAGAATGTTACTAGTCTTTCCAATCATTTTAAAGATAAGACTTGTTAATGATGTATTTATTATCATTAGCAATGGCACTGATGTCTCTTCCATCATTTTGTCCAATAAACAAGGCACAGAGATATGTATTTAGGAGATTAATTTCTCCTCATAAGCACTTTTAGAACCAGTACTTCATGTCCTCCATTTTCACTTGAGAAAGTAAAACTTTATCAGCCCTAACAAGTTAACCAGACTGTGTGAAAATGTTCATGGCAAGGATTGCAGTGAAATCAGAGGTCTCAGAGTTGGTTCAAAACCGGCTGCAGGTGTTCTGCACCAGGGAGCCCAGTGGAGAAGGGCAAGGCAGAAAGAGAGTATATGATGGAAGATACCAGTAGGGAAAATAGGAGATGGTACTATGAATGGATGAAAATTGTGAGACACTTGTTTCTGCACGTCCTCATTGTCTCCAAACTATTTGGCTGCTACACTTCTAGAATTTGTGCATTTGTTTATAAATTTGTTGTGTGCTGCTGATTTACCTTTCTTCCCCAAATTTTAGTTCTCACATTCTGAATTCTCTTTTCATTTTTTTTTCTTTCATCTTCCACCTCCCTCTTAAAAGGGTGCATCTACACCCAACACTAATCATGCCTTATATCTTTAATAAATTGTCACATCCATTTATCATTCTGAACAGCTTCCACTTTCAACGCCAATTCTGTCACTGCAATATAAGATCAGTAATTACTAAGCATCCATCATATCTGAAGTGATATGTCCCTAAATTCTTGGCTGTTCACAATAGTTCACTAACCTGAGTCTTGTCAAGCTAGAACTAATGTTGACTGCTCCCCTTTCTATTTTTTCCCCCCTACATAAAGCTATTCAAAGGAAAAAGCCTATCTTTAGCATTGTAATTTTACTAAACCATTTACATGAGCAAATCAATATTGTCACACAGAAGTCTAAGCACAGCTGGCTGACAAATCAACCACCTATTAGCATACTGATATCAAGCAAGGAGAGCTGTGATAAGTGAATTGTACCAAAAAAAGGTCACATCTAATAATTTCACTAGCTTTTCTTGCTGAGCTATAGATAGCATGTATTGCAGCCAGCAGTGATTTTCAGGAGTCTGTCTCTAAAGGCTAAGCATTAAAAAGGAATTTAACATAGTCCTCCTCACAAATTCCCAAATGCCCATGGATCTTTTTCCTATAATGTTCACCTTCTATCCATGGATAAGATATAGGAAGAAGGGACAATAGATGGTGAATTCCATTCGGCAGTCAGGACAACTTCCTTGACAGAACCATATCTGGCTGGGAGAGGTGAGCATGGCATTGACACCGCCTGTGGGCTGAGGCAGGGCAGTTAACCCCACTCTTAGAACCTGGGGCAGCACCTCTCTGCCACTAGGCTGCGTATCCAGCCCCGAGGAGTTTCAGCCAAGGATGAACTGGATTAGCCCAGACTGAAGGCTTGGCGGGTATGTTCAGCATATCAGTGTGTTGCAGTAGTGGTGGTCAAGGTGGAGAAGGTGATGGATCTGTGGAAGTGCTGGCAGGAACAGGCAAAACAGCTGGACAAGTCGTGGCTTCCTAAATCTACCCACAGAACCCTCTGCTTCATTTGGGAAGAGCTCCCAACATCTCTATATTCATCCTAATTGTCTTCAGTCATCATGTAGCCCTTGCTCTCACACAGAGTCTTAATCAATGGCACGTTAAGCATACTGATAACAAGCAGGGAGCGTTGATGACAAAGGCATTTATATAAAAGAAAAAGTCATATAAAAATAATTCACAAGCTCCCTTTTCTCTTCTCTTGTTCAATTCCTTATTCTACTCTATTAATAAGCCCAATGTAATGAAAGTCTCTGAATTTTGGATGCTAGAATATCCAGAAAACCACTGATACTACACCTGAGTCCAGATGGGACCAGTGAGTAGTATTCCTGTACATTCTTCCACCCCTGGTTAAGTAAGCAGTCACTTTAGCTCTGTATTTTAGAGTATTATTGCCACTAGGTCAGATATGCTTCAGGAGTGTGATAAAGTGATAGGCCCAAGGTAGTGGTAATTTGGCTGCAAGATATGAAAAAGAAAAATATAATTGCATTTTGGGATTATATATATATATATATAATCTATATATGTATAGATTATATATATATATCTACAGAACACTATACATTTAGGAAAGAATGTACTTAAATAAGTCAAAGCACTGAAATTCTCAAGAAGGCTTTTTCCCCTTTTCTTCCCATACTCAGGGATGCATCTAATCCAACCGTGACTCAATGGGGTTTCCAGTCATCAGAAATGGAAATTATTTAGTCAGTGTTCATATGCTGTGTTGCTGAGCAAGCCTCACTGTCAGAAAGCAATTCCATATCGTTCACCTTTAATTGTGGCTATATATTACCGCATGAGTGAGAATGGGAGAAGAGTGCAGTTAATTTGATTGATATAGACAGCCAAAGTGGGCATTTCAGACCCCTGAAATTCCCTTTAGGACTTCAATGATCCTTTCTGGCAGTCTCGGTACATCACAGCAGTGGGATAATTGTCATATTTCCCCTCTATTTTGCGGACAACTACCTTTAATAGTGTTTTCTCAGCCTACTTGCATTTAGATTATTGGAGACTTAAATGATGAGGGGTAAAATGGACCATAAAATACCTTAATATGTTCAAGTTTAAATAGATTTAAAAAATAACTAGAGTTAATCTGAAGGAAAACAGGCTTGCACCAAATGAAGAGAAACAAAAATACAAAAACCCCAAACACAAAAGCAAATATAAAAACAACATTACATTGGTTGGTGGAAAAAAAATAGGTCAATTTAACACCCACTGGCATCTGTAAGGTGTGATAGAAAGTAAACTTCTAGTCTTTTTATATAGCTGGGACTGCAAAAGATTACTGTGGTTGGCAATGCCTTGAAAAAAAACCCAGGTTACTATTAATATAAAACTGTATGTTAACTCTATTAGAATTAAAAACAAAACAAAAAAATACCCCAGGTAACCATTAGGGAGTTATTGAGGGTGAAAGTATCCCAGAACAATAAACATCCTCCATGTTTTACTGATAGGGAAATTCAAGGAATTAGATGTGCAAATCTGATTTGGGCATGCAAGTAGGCAGCGCCGTGGCACCAATCAAGCCCCTCCACCACTCATTCTTTTTCCCCTCATTACCAGTTCCCTCTCACTGGTCAAGACATTTGAATGGAATAACAACAGAAACAAAAAAACAAACAAGGAAATTAAGAAAGGAGAATAGTTCAATTCTAATTTTATGAATCTAAGCATGCCTGTTTGAGAACATCCAAAGATACTGCAGACCTAGTTCTTCCAATTATGGTCAGTGTAAACCATTCAGGTTAGCAGGTCATGTTGCTTTGCCTCTTCTCCTTAGCTAACCATCATGACCACTGCAAGGACTTGTTTGAGGCTAGGAACTGGGGAGTTCAATTCTACCTGTGAGGCAGCCAACCAGGCAAAGCTGTCATGAGTTTCAAGAGCCATTCCCATGGAAGAAACATAGGAGCCATTTGGTCCAGTGCTCTTCTTGTATTTGAGGAAACTAAGATTTCACAAGGTTAACTGACTTCCCCAAGATCACTTATAAGATAAGGAATAAAGCAGCAAATTTGGGATAAGAACTCAATATTTCCTCATTCCCAGGATGGTTTTGGAAAACTCCCATAATTTTCATAGAGATGTAGCAACACTCTAATTGTTGAAATAGATTTTCTTCAAAGGGTATATGGATGGGTATCAACTAAAATTTTGTTAACTTTCTTGAAATAAAATATTTAGGAATTCTTATATGAAAATAAATGCCTAGTCATACCTATGTGGCAATTTTTATATTGTCTTTGGGCTCCAGCTATGCTCTCCCCTACCCCAGCATCAGCATCTCTCACTGAAAGCCCCACATTTTATTACAAGGAACAACTTTTCTCTACTCAAGTAGCTTTATTAAAATATGCTTACATATTTATTTATTTTTTCTGATTGGTATTCTTCAGCTCTACATTGCAAAGATTTTTAATAGAGGATAGTAAAATATTCACATTATAAGATGAAGACTAGTACCAAAACTTAATTAAAATGGCACTCTTTAAAGTGACTGTTATAACTAAAGATAGACAAATAGCTATTTTCATTTATAGCTGCACATATACAACTTGTTTAATGCTTATAAATTGTTTGATTGATTTAGGCTTAAAAGCTGCCAAGATATTCCAAGGAGTACATGGTATGACTTGCAAACAAAAACAGGGAGAAGAAAGGAAAAAAAAAAACAAAACAAAACAGAGGACCAATTATCCAATGTTTATATACAATTTTAAGGGTCAGTTTCTTGGGTATACAAGTCAAGGGCATCATTTTCCTCTAAAAAAAGTCACACAGCTCCATTTAATGCTCATTTGACAACCACACAGATTAGTGTTTTGGAAGTAGAAGATAAGGTTAAGGAAAAACATTTGCTATGAATTCACCTAAATTTAAGGCCTGCTCTGTATTTTTGAACAGGGCTCAGGAAATGAGCTTATAGCTAACAACAAAGATAGACGAGAAGAACAAAGATCTTGGCCAAATTTATCCCATAGAATTTCAAAGCTGAGTAAAACTAGTAAACTAGGATCTGAATGCATTTACTAGACACATCTGGATAAAAAGTGAAATAAATCACTCAAGTTAGTGAAGTTCAAACTGTTAAGTATTTTTGTGTTATCCTCTTAGTCCCTGAGGAGCTTGACTTTTCCCTTGAATTTTGTACTCAGGTATACAATCACCTACATGTTGTTTTCATTTAGATGGTCTTATAAGCACCTTAAACTTAACATACCAAAATTTACTCTTCTCATTCTGACCCAACCTGTCCATTCCATTATTTTCTCAGTAAGTGGAAAACTCATCCTTCTGTTAATTCAGACCTTGAAACCATCCTTGACTCTAAATTCACTCACACTGTATGCTCCATCTATCAGACAACTTTGCAGTTTTTACCTTCAAAATATTTTCAAGGTCTTTCACTACTTCCACTGTTTCTACCTGATTCAAAAAAGAAGAAAACAAATTGACATTTGGGATAGGATTGTCTATCTTTGGAAGGGACTTTTGTTAAGGCTTGCAATACTGGTAAAAATAGTAGGAAGCTGAAGAGAGCTGAAATGTTTTCTGTAGACCAGACACAGTGCTAAGCACTGGAGGTAGAGTGGTGCCCTAGACAAATAGGCTGTTTACCTTCATGAAGTTCATATCTAAGATAGTGGACAGATAAATCTATAAACAAATGAGGTAGTTACAGATTATTTTAAGGCCCATGAGTGAAATTAACTAGGTGATAAAATGGGAATAATTGGAGGACTAGGAAAGATCTCAATGAGTGGAGATTTTTATTTTTATTTTTATTTTGGGCAGAGACCTGCTGATGGAGAATGAGCATGCCTTGAAGAATGTAGGCAGAGGGAACAGTGAGTGCGAGGCCCAGAGGAAGGAAAGGATTTACCACAAGTGGTAACTAAAAGGGTGGTTACAGGGTAATGAGTGAGGGGAGAGGGGGAGCAGGTGAAGTTGTCACTGAAGCCAGACCTTACAGGCTGTCAGGCCAGATAAGGAATTCTGGTTTCATTCCATTGCAAAAGGAAGTCATGGGAAGGTTTTAACCAGAGGTGTAACAGAGCCAATTTACCTTTTAAAGAGAACCGATTGTGGTCTGAAGGTGAAGGCTGAATTAAATTGGCATTGCTTTTATTCCTTTAATCCCCTTTTTGAGATTTAAAACTTGACTTTGAAAATGACCTAGTTTTATGTTAAATGCCTGCTGAAAATTCCTTTGATAGGAGTCATCCTTCCCAATCACTGGAACTTCCATTTTCATCTACAGCTCTATTAACTGGCCATAGTTTCAGTGCCTAGAAACTGCAGAAATTCACTGGTAAACCATTTCTGGCCTGATGAGGGCAACATTTAATCAACTCATTCAATGAGACTGGCATAGTAAGAATAGAATAGTATTTATGAAATGATACTGATATTTTTAAATTATGATAATATTAAAGATCAGACTTGAGGTTGGTATTTAATTTTGGGTGTTTGCTTTAATGGAGATATTTGCATGTATTTAACTTGTTTAAAAATCATACACATACATACGTAAATACAAACAGTCCCTAGAGAGTTTATAGCAAAAACAAAACAAAACATACACATTCACAAATTTAGAAATTATGTCCTACTAACCATTTGTTTTTTTATACTTAAGATATTTGCTATCCCAACAATGACAATAGTAACATGCATTTCTCTTTAGTCATCTCTTCCTGTTACCATAAAATTTCAAGCAATATGCAAGGAAAATACCCATTTTGATACTGATTCCAACTATAAAATTTATTTTATATTACATACACTTTTTACACTTTAGGCGCTGAGATTATTCTCCTAGATATAGCTCCTAGCTATAATTCAATAGAAATCTATTAAAAACTAAATGAAACTTTACTTCCCTACAATATATTCTCAGTACAGATGAGACCTACACACATTAGTTAAATATGCTAGAGGTCTTTCCCACTTCTGATGGTGCTTGTTTTCCACAACCATTTCTTGTATCCTTTGTTAGTATCAACCAATGATTTTTGAGATGTTAATTCACAATTGTCTTAAGGGGGTTTTCTTCCAATAGTTATTGAAAATTTCATAGAGGTCTCTTGAAAGCATGAAAGCCATTGACCCTACAGAATGAATTTTTTTTTTTTTTAAAGATTTTATTTATTTATTTGAGACAGAGAGAATGAGAGACAGAGAGCATGAGAGGGAGGAGGGTCAGAGGGAGAAGCAGACCCCCCGCCGAGCAGGGAGCCCGATGCGGGACTCGATCCCGGGACTCCAGGATCATGACCTGAGCCGAAGGCAGTCGCTTAACCAACTGAGCCACCCAGGCGCCCCAGAATGAATTTTTAAGGGAGGAAATTCCAGGAACATAGCCAAGTCATGTGGGGGCTATTTGGGATCTGGAAGGCCTTTCTTTCCTTAAATTACACCCACTGTAAGGACCTTTAAAATGGTCACCTATGCTGCATTAAATTTGTCTCATGAAAAATTACCCTGTAACTGTGTAATGTAGGCACTCAAAAGTTTTTGTCCTTGATGATACTTAAAATGTCATCATAATTTCCTCTTAGGGGTTATTTAACATTATCATAAGGAAAAAGAAATATAATGGTTAATTATAGTAAGATTAATTAGTGTTTGCATTCTACTTTTCTCTTGTAATTCCTTTATAAACATAAGCTAATTAATAGATCAGATGCTGATATTTTGTCTTCAAGGAGTTTAATGCTTTAAATTATTATTTATGTTTAGCTCAAGTGCTTCTTCAGCATTTTTATTTGGTGCAGTATATAGTATAAGAGAATGCAGATATTCTTCTTTCCTCTTCCACTGTAAGCAGGTAGAAGGTGTTTGGACCACTTACTACACCCATTTGTGCTTGCAAAAGCTCTAGAAACAATGTGAAGAAAGTCACTTTCTTTGGAGAAAATTTTAGTGGGATATAACATGTAAATTTATTCCAGAAATAAAATGCATAGTCCTATAAAACAGGTGAAGGATGATTTGCAAACAAACCACACCATTCCATATCTTGTATTGTGACCAGTTTATGAAAATTTAGAAAAGTGGTCAGAATTCTTTGCAAAGTGAAAGAACTACTTAAATGTCTAGAAAGCCTTGTACTTTCACATTGTAGCTGTATATTTCACCTCCCTAAGTGTCCTTTTCAGCCCCATGATGCAGCAGTGAGTCTGCTATCCTCAGCTTTACATGTAGGTTGTTCCTTTGCCTAGCCTTTATCCTTCAATGTACTTTTGTGACTAACCATTCGGTGTCATTATCCCATAGTATTTTGGTTTTTGCTTTTCTTAGATTATTGTCTATTTTCTTATTTTTCTTTCTATTTACCTTGGGTATACTTTGTCCCTTTTTTTAGTTTTATAAGTTAGAGACTTAGGTCATTCATTTAGAAACTCTTATTTATTTTTTTAATTTTTTTATTCTTAAATTATCCCCATACATTGCATCATTAGTTTTAGATGTAGTGTTCCATGATTCATTGTTTGTGCATAACACCCAGTGCTCCATGCAGAATGTGCCCTCCTCAATACCCATCACCAGGCTAACCCATCCTCCCACCCCCCCTCCCCTCTAGAACCCTCAGTTTGTTTTTCAGAGTCCATCGTCTCTCATGGTTCGTCTACCCCTCCGATTTCCCCCCCTTCATTCTTCCCCTCCTGCTACCTTCTTCTTCTTCTTCTTTTTTTTTTTTTGGAAACTCTTATTTTTTATAAGATGTCTTCAAAGCTACAAATTTCCCTCTAAGCTCTGCCTTGAGATGTTGTATTTTCATTTTATAATGAAATGCAAAATATTTTCTTATTGTTCTTGTGATTTCTTCTTTGAATCATGGTTACTTAGAATTATGCCTTTTAATTTCAAAATATGTGGGGGTTTATAGATACCAGATTTATTCATATAAATATTATTCCACTGTTATTAGAGGTCATACTTGGTGAAATTTCAGTTTTTTAAAAATTTGATGAGTTTTTTTTATGCTCAAACATTTGATCTATATTGGTGAATGCTCCAGGTGCATTACTGAAAATACTTGAAAAGAGTATGGATTCTGCAGTTGTGTGTAATATTATATAAATGTCAAATTATCTCAAAGTTGTTGGTAGTATAATTAAAATCTTCTCATTACTATTTTTTTTACTCTTTTTTATAGCTGTATCTGTTAGAGTGTGTTGTAAATATCAACTACGATTATAGATTTGACTCTATCACCTTTTTATCCTGTAGAGTTTGCTTTGTGTTTGTTGAATCTCTCCTATTAAGTACACATACATTTATTATTTTAATGTTTCCTGAGGAATTGGCCCAATATTCCTCTTTACTTCTGGTTAATCTACCTTGTCTGAAAATGTACATGGTCTGGTATTAGTATTTCTACACCACTTTTTCAATGCTTGCCTTTTTTATGATACGTATTTCTATATTTTTGTCTACTCATTTTCTTTCACCTTATTTAATTTTTTTATTTAAAATCTTTGTAGATAGCATATAGTTAGGTATTTTAAAAAAATCTAGTTTGACATTTTTTGCCTTTTAATTGGAATCTTTCATCCACTTGAATTAAAAAAAGTTTTTTTAATTTTCCAGATCAATTTTTTCTTTCATTATAATATAAAAGGCTTTTAAAAGTTTTATTTCCAGTAAAGTTAACATACAGTGTTATATTAGTTTCAGGTGTACAGTATTGTAACTCAACAATTGCATACATCTGCCTGTGCTCATCACAACAAGAGTACTCCTTAATCCCCATGGTCTATTTTATCCATCCTCACCCCTACTCCTGTTTTCTAAGTTAGAGTCTGTTTCTTGGTTTGTCTCTCTCTCTCTCTCTTTTTCCTTCATTGCTCCTATAAATTTTTTTAAAGGTTTTATTTATTAGATAGAGAAAGACAGCATGAGTCGGGGGAGGGCAGAAGGAGAGGGACAGCAGGAAGCAGACTCCCCTCTGAGCATGGAGCCTGTCTAGTGGCTCCATCCCAGGACCTTGAGATCATGACCTGAGCTGAAATCAGATGTTTAACCCACTGAGCCACCTAGGTACCCCTTTGCTCCTGTAAATTTAATGTAAATATTGCTATGGTTGGATTACTGCTACCAATTTTTCTGTTTGTTTCCCGTATGTTGCATCTTTTCCTCCCCTTCTGTTCCTCCTTTCCTGCCTTATTTGGGGTTACCGGAATATGTTTTACTATTCCATTTTAGATCACCTATTGGCCTTTTTTGGTCATGCTTTTATATTATTTGATGGTTGTTTAAGGTATTATAATATGCATCTTTAACATACCCTTAGTATTGTATTACTTCATATAAGATGTAAGAACATTGTAGAGACTGAATTTTGGTAACTTCCTGTGAAGAGTTTTGATTTTTGTTAGCTAGCAATTTAATTGTTGGCTGATCACATTGAACTTGTGGAGCTTTGGTTTTCACTTTATTAGGAGAGTCTGTTACATTGTAGCCTTTAGTCTTAAGAAACATTCCTTAGTCCTGAAACTTCTTTACTCCTGAGGTGTGGTCTTTTTGAAGTTTAATGGCCAGCTAACAATTTTTGCCAACTTCCTCAGACTTAGAAGCGTGCAAATTCCAAACTCTCTCCTGCAGTGGTCAGCTTAAGTTTCTGCTTAGGTCTTCAGCCTTCAGCTGTTACTTTTCACTCTGCTCTTTAGAGTCTCTTTCATATGAGTACAGTTCATGGGTTGTCCAAGAATTGAAGGGGGTTTGCACATAGATTTTCAGGCTTCCACCCTTTAAGGTGCCTTGCTCCATCCTCTGACACCTAAAGCAATACACCTGAAGGTTTTGCTTGAGTATTAGCTATTCTGAATCTGGAAAGACTGGTGTGCCCTCAAGAGAAGTCACATAAATGTTGATATCACCCAGTTGCATTCTCATACTTTCGAGAGTTCAACTCCCTTCAATTTGTCTACTTTTGGTTGTTCTCCAGTGCCTTTAAGTAGTTGGTTTTTATATTTTATCTGGAGTTAATGACTGCCATCTCTGGGAGGGTAATTAAAATTATATCACTTTGTTATGCCAAGAACTGGAATTGGAAAAAGATTTTTTAAAAATATATATAAAGGCTCCCTTAAGAAAACAGCTGAGGAAGATTCTGAGCAAGTCATGCGATCTAGATAAATACAAACTTTGTGCAGTGACATGATCAACCTGCTTATTCTTTTAAGTCAATTCTATCACTGGTCTCTTCATTTTAAGGTTGAATCCAGTGATGTGGTTACAGGGATGCGGTTTATTGGCTAAAACAGTATTGTTTTCTTTTGCTTTAATATGAAATTCATTTTATATGATTAGGGAGTATAAAAGCTTCCAAATCTGGTGATACCTTACTTTATATATAGTCTATATAATTTCCCATGCTTATTTCAAAAGTCTTTAACTTAGGTTTTATAAAATAGACGCATTTAAACTGTTATCAGACACTGAAAGTACCCACTCTCTTTACTTGTTTTCTAACTGTCCTCTGTTCTCATGCCCTCTACCTTGGCTTATATGAGTTTATATCCAGGGGTTCCATACTCAACAAATTAATGCCTGCAGGCCTAGGCAAACAACATAAATGTGTAAAGCAAGCCAGCATGGGGAAACATGAGAGAGTTCTGGAAAATGAGGTAGATTGGAGAAAACATGCATTATATAAAAAGTCAACCTCACCATCATTTTGCATATTGGGGTCTATGGGCCAGTGTTACCAGATTTCTACTTCTAAGAGAAGCTGGAAATAGGGATTTCTATGTGAAATATCCTGATTATTAAAATACCTTTCAGGTCAAATCAAACGTATTTGATTAGTGTCTTAGTCCATTTGAGCTGCTATAACAGAATACCATAGACTTTGTGGCTTAAACAACAAACATTTCTTTCTTATAGTTCTGGAAGCTGGGGATTTCAAGATCAAGGTGCTGGCAGATTCACTGTCTAGTGAGTGCCTGTTTCCTGGCATATAGCCACACAGGTTCTAGCTGTGTCCTCACATGGCAGGAAGGGCAAGGTTGCTCTGTAGGTTCTTTTATAAGGGCATGAATCTTATTCATGAGGGCTCTGCTCTTATTACTTACCTATGTCCCAAAGGTCCCATCTCCAAATATCATCACATTGGGGATTAGGTTTCAACGTAGGAATTTCAGTCTATAACAGTTAGTGTACAGAATTCTTGTCTCTTGAATTGCTCACTTATTTCCATTGTTGGCTTGTCTTCCATTTGCTTATTCTCCCTCACTCATTTGGAATACTCCCCCATGCAAATCTACTTAAATCCTGTTTTCTGTGCTCAAGTTTCTCATCCTCCTAAAGCTGCTGAGAGTCTTCCAGTCTTCATTGTTCATCTTCTCCTTCTGTGAAATCTATAATATTTATAGTCTTAGAAAACATTTTATGGCTTAATTTTACTGCCTTTGTACACTGTGAATTGTGCTTCAGTTCCCACTGTCTTTTCTTCATTTCTCCCATAGGTTTTCAATTTTCTTTATTAATTTATGGTTGGTGTTGATACATAAGGCTTTTTTGAAGTGTGAGGGAAGGTGAAATTATAGGAGGATTATTGATTTGGAGATCATAGATATATCCAATCCAAACCCTTTATTTGACAAGTGAGGAAACAAAGGCCCAGTAAATTAAATGTGATTTACCAATGAGCAATAAGAAAGTTGATGGCTAGATCTTAGAACTCCAAACCTCCTGTTGGTTTCTCTTTCCACCAAAGACACAGCACTCAGTAGATTTAGGACAAGGTATTTTACATTTAGTATCAAAAGATGGATTTATTCTGTTTCTTCCTGTATGTTCTTTCTTCCTAGGGTAGCTGAGTGACACAGAATTAGATTTTTTAGAGCCAAAGAGATAATGTAAAATATCTTTCCCCTCAAATTGAGAATATCTGATAGCCTCATCCAATCACTTAAGTTTGGTAATAGGGAAGATGATAAATCAGCCTAACTCTGTTGTTTACAAGATTTTGATTTTATAGTATCTATTTCCCCTTATGAGCCTTACAGACAAGGAGGTATCCTGATTGCGAAAGAACGGAATTTGTCCTCTAATCTGAACTACCTATTCTCTCATAAATTCTTAAGTAGAATTAAATTTTACTAAGAAAACTGTGGCATTGCTATAATAGATCTATATTCTACTCTGGTATGCATTTGCCTTTTGAACAGAGTCATTATACCACACGATGGCATCCTAAATCAATTTCTATAAATGTTAACACTGAAGTCAAAAACATAAGGCTATACATTTATGAAACTTATGCTTTTTTAATCCAAAAATCTAAATGAGTAACATTATTCATGAACTTCAACTCATTAAAATTATTTGCAGCTTCTTTGTTCAGAGCTTGTTATGAAAAAAAGTAACAGTTGTTTTTATGAAATAAAACTACATTCACGATCATTTTGAATTGTTAAAGAGCTTAAATATTATACACTACAAGTAAATTTAATATACTCACATAAGTTTTAGCATGTAGAGACTGAAAATCTTCTTACAATGAACTACAGAATAGAACTACTAAAGTGACTATAGAAGTTTTAGTAAAGCTTCTAAATTTCCAATAACTTGTGAATAGAATTCTTTTTGTCCTAATTTTGTTCTTTGAGTTCAATTTAAGAAATCACAGTTTTAAATTAGAAATAACCATATCTAACTAGAAAAATAATGCAAACAGGATAGTCCCCTCGTCATGAAATATTTAAGTTCTGTTATATCTTTCTCAGTATTATACTTATAGCTCAGTGGTTCTTTACTAGCAAAGGGAGTATGCATTTGTCCTCATTTTTATTTAACAAATATTTATTCCCTTCAATTGATACTTAATAATTGAGTCATTACTCTTCCAAAAAGACCAGATCACTTTAATTTTGGTTCTAGCAAATATAAAGGCTACAAATGTGGCATTAAGTTAATGACATTCATTCTGTTTATTCTCATAGCTCAGCAATGTCTCTATTTATTTCCTGGAGTTAAATAGAATATTTTATTCAATTTTATTTTACATTTGTTACTAAAATGGTTATACTACTATATATTCTTGCCTCTATCTAGATTTTTGGAATAGAAAATTATGATTTTCGTATCTTGCACTTTTATTATTTATCCTGATGTTTTTATTTCAACATTTCTTCATATAAGTAAGACATTTGGGCTAAATGGATTTTTTTAATTTAGTTAACATGTTTGTTTTCATTTTGTTTTTTCAACCAAGTGAGATAGTCTCTGTGACATTATTATTTGACGTGTCATACTTTGTTACATATAGAATTACCTGGAATCTTTTAAAATCCTATGTCAAGGCTCTATCTCAATCCAATTAAATCAAGCTCTCTACGGGTTGAATCCAGATATCATAATTTAAAAAAATCCTTCGGGTGATTCCAATATGCATCCAAGTTTAAGAACCACTGGAATGATAGGAGAATGTTGACATTATATAATGATAAAACTAATCTAGTTGAAACCATACATTTTTTGCTTTTGCAATGATCTTCTGATTTGCTTAACTTTTCTAAGCTCCAGTTTATTATATGTAATATTTGATATATGAGAAATATATGCAATGTAAATACGTTATAAAGTTTAATTAATTTAAATACCCATTAGCCTACCATATGACTTCAGTATTAAAAGTTA
Source organism: Neomonachus schauinslandi (assembly GCF_002201575.2). Classification (NCBI taxonomy): domain Eukaryota; kingdom Metazoa; phylum Chordata; class Mammalia; order Carnivora; family Phocidae; genus Neomonachus; species Neomonachus schauinslandi. The sequence continues at coordinate 83,561,639 of NC_058409.1, read as the reverse complement.
TAATGTGTGTTTATTCACAGCCTCATATACCTGCGTGAGTATCCCCTGGGTCATGCTGGCAGAGATAGTCTTCTTAGAGTGCATTTGGGACAGGTGGCACTGCCTCTCCTAGGACAAACGAGCCAATGGGCACCACTGAGCTGCCCCATTCATTAGCATAGGAGCAGAGGCATCTGCTGAAGTGCAGCTCACCCAGAAGCCAACTTTTTGCTGCACCTTAACATAAACACCAAGCCCCTGCACATTCACAGGACTGCCCTTCTGGGATAAACCTACAGCAATGACAGCCCAGTGAGAGCCACCCCCAGAGGATCAGTGGCCATGCTGGGTCCCTAAAATTTAGAGTTTTGAAACCCAACCAGCATGCCTGAGATAAAACACAGGAGCACTGGGCTTCTAGGTAGGCAGATAGCTCAGACACAGACAGGGTAAAGGCAGAAATCTGAGGGATGCCTGGCACAAATGAGGGGGGGATTGTTCCCTCTGTGAAGGCCTCCTGAATAGTGGCAAGCTGAAACTCCCCTCTCTGGGGACAACAGTGCTGGCTGACACCATTTTTACCCCAGCCATCAGCACAGGTGGACTTCAGTGAGAGGCACAGTGCCCAGGGTGGAGATTTTGAACCACTTAAAGAGAGCCCCACCCCCTGCTCTCTGCAGGTGCTTTTTTACTAGGGCAAGAGTGCCTAAAGTCAGAGCAGCAGTGGGCTCCTCCCCCAGAAAACCAGCACTCCCCACCCCAGTGGCTTGCACCAAGTCTACTGACTATAGACTGCTGCAAAACTCCAGCTCTAGCAGAAATAGGATCTAGCCTCTTTTAACAAGCACACCAAAACACAGCTAGTTAAAACTCACCATACAGTGGAAGTGTCCAAACACTCACCCTTGCAGGCAAGGAGAAACTTTGCAGAGGACTGGCCTGAGGAAAAGAGCAGCCAAATCACAAGAGCAGAGTGAACAGCATATACCAGAAACACTTCCTGAAGCCCTAGGCCCTGGACAGCATATGACCTCTTCTTTTTTTTTTTTTTAAGATATTATGACTTCTTCTTATTAGAACCATTACTGTCAGGAGCAGGAAACATAAGAGGCTTTCCTAACACACAGGAGACAGAGACCCAGACAAAATGCCAAGGTGGAGGAATTCATCCCAAAAGAAAAAAGAAGAGGTCACGGCCAGGGATCTAATCAAACCAGATAAAAGTAATATGCCTGCCGCAGAATTTAAAACAGCAATCATAAGGATACTAGCTGGGCTTGAGAAAAGCGAAGAAGACCCCAGGGAGTCTCTTACCACAGAGATAAAAGACCTCAAAACTAGTCAGGCTGAAATAAAAAAAAGCTATAACTGAGATGAAAAACTGACTGGATGTAATGATCACAAGGATGGAAGAAGCACAGGAACAAATAAGTGATATAGAAGATAAAATTACGGAAAAAAGTGAAGCAGAAAAGAAGAGGGAAAGCAAAATATTGGATCATGAATGTAGACTTAGGGAACTCAGCGACTCCATAGGCATAATAACATTCGTATCATAGAAGTCCCAGAAGAAGAGAGGGAAAAAGTATTTGAGCAATTTATAGCTGAAAACTTCCCTAATCTGGGGAAGGAAATGGACATCCAAATCCAGGGAACTCCCACCAAAATCAACAAAAGCAGGCCAACACCAAGACATATTGTTGTAGTAAATTTTGCAAAATACAGAGATAAGGAAACAGTCCTGAAAGCAGCAAGGGAAAAGAAATCCCTAACCTACAAGGGAAGACAGCAGATCTCTCCACAGGAACTTGGCAGGCCAGAAGAGACTGGCATGATGTATTCAACCTACTGAATGGCAAAAATATGCAGCCAAGAAGACTTTATCCAGCAAGGCTGTCCTTCAGGATAGAAGGAGAGATAAAGAGGTTCCCAGACAAACACAAACTAAAGGAGTTCGTGGCTTCTAAACCAGCCCTGCAAGGAATAGTAAAGGGGACTCTTTGAGTGGGAAACAAAGACCAAAAGCAACAAAGACTAGAAAGGAACAGAGAAAATCTCCAGAAACAGTGACTTAACAGGTAATACAATGGCACTAAATTCATATCTATCAATAATCACTCTGAATGTAAATGGACTAAATGCTCCAATCAAAAGACATAGGGTATCAGAATGGATAAAAGAAAACAAGACCCATCTATTTGCTGCTTACAGGAGACTCATTTTAGACCTAAAGACACCTGCAGATTGAAAGTGAGGGGATGGAGAACCATTTATCATGCTAATGGATTTCAAAAGAAAGCTGAAGTAGTCATACTTATATCAGACAAACTAGATTTTAAACCAAAGACCATCACAAGAGATGAAGAAAGGCACTCTACCATAATAAATGTGGCTATCCAACAAGAAGATCTAACAATTGTAATTATGTATGCCCCAACTTGGGAGCACCCAAATATATAAATCAATTAATAACGAACATAAAGAAACTCATCAATAACAATACAATAATAATAAGGGACTTTAACACCCCACTTACAGCAATGGACAGATCATCTATGCAGAAAGTCAACAAGGAAACCATGACACACTTTGAATGACACACTGGACCAGATGGACTTAACAGGTGTATTCGGAACATTTCATCCTAAAGCAGCAGAATACCCATTCCAGTGCGCATGGAACATTCTCCAGAATAGTTCACATGCTAGGTCACAAATCAGGCCTCAACAAGTACAAAAAGATTGAGATCATACCATGCATGTTTTCAGACCACAATGCTATGGAACTTGAAGTGAACCACAAGAAAAAATTTGGGAAGACCACAAATACATGGATGTTAAAGAACATCCTACTAAAGAATTAATGAATGGGTCAATCGGGAAATTAAAGAAGAAATAAGAAAATATATGGAAACAAATGAAAATGAAAACACAGTGGTCCAGAACCTTTGGGATGCAGGAAAAGCAGTCATAAGAGACAAGTACATGGCAATATAGGCTTACCTCAAGAAGCAAGAAAAGTCTCAAATACACAACCTAACTTTACATCTAAAGAATCTAGAAATGTATTACATTTCATCTAAAAACCCACAGCTAATATCATCCTCAAAGGGGAAAAACAGAACTTTTCATCTACAGTCAGAAACAAGGCAGGGATGTTCACTTTCACCATGTTATTTAATATTGTACTGGAAATCCTAGCCTCAGTAATCAGACAACAAAAAGAAATAAAAGGCATCCAAATTGGCAAGGAAGAAGTCAAACTTTCACTATTACAGATGACATGATACTTTATGTAGAAAACCTGAGAGACTCCATCAGAAAATTGCTAGAAATGATACACAAATTCAGCAAAGTCACAGGATATAAAATCAATGCACAGAAATCTGGTTAATTTTTATATATCAATAATGAAGCAGCAGAAAGAGAAATCAAGGTATCAATCCCATTTACAATTTCACCAAAAACCATAAGATACCTAGGAATAAACCTAACCAAAGAGGTAAAATATCTGTACTCTGAAAACTATAGAACACTTATGAAAGAAATTGAAGATGACACAAAGAAATGGAAAAAAACATTCCATGCTCATGAACTGGAAGAACAAATATTGTTAAAATATCTATACTACCCAAAGCAATCTACACATTTAATGCAGTCCCTGTCAAAACACCACCAGCATTTTTCACAGAGAACAAACAATCCTAAAATTTGTATGGACTCACAAAAGACCCCAAGTAGCCAAAGCAATCTTGAAAAAGAAAAACAAAGCTGAAGGCATCACAATTCCAGACTTCAAGCTATATTGCAAAGTTGTAGTGATCAAGGCAGTTTGGTATTGGAACAAAACAGACACATAGATCAATGCAACAGAATGGATAACCCAGAAATGGGCCCACATTAATATGGTCAATTAATCTTTGACAAAGTGGGAAAGAATATGCAATAAAAAAAAGATAGTCTCTTGAACAATTGGTGCTGGGAAAACTGGGCAGTAACATGCAGAAGAAAGAAACTGGACCACTTCCTTACACCATACACAAAAATAAATTCAAAATGGATGAAAGACCTAAATGTGATTCAGGAAACCATCAAAATCCTAGAGGACTACACACGCAGCAAGCTCTTTGACCTTAGTCATAGCAACTTCTTACTGCTGGAACTTTATCAAGATAAAAAGCTGCACAGTGAAGGAAACAACAAAACTAAAAGGCATCCTATGGAATGAGAGAATATATTTCCAAGTGACATATTTGATGAATGGTTAGTATCCAAACTCTATAAAGAACTTACCAAACTGAACTCCCCCCAAATCAAATATTCCAACTAAAAAATGGGCAGAGGCCATGGATAGACATTTTTCCAAAGACATCCAGTTGGCCAACAGACACATGAAAAGATGCTCAACATCACTCATCATCAGGGAAATACAAATCAAAATCATGAAGAGATACCCCCTCACACCTGTTAGAATGGCTAAAATTAACAACTCAAGAAGCAACAGATGTTGGGAAGATGTGGAGAAAGGGGAACCCTCCTTCACTGTTGGTGGGAATGTAAACTGGTGCAGCTGCTCTGGGAAAGAGTATGGAGGTTCCTCAAAAATTAAAAATACAACTACCCTACAGCCCAGCAATTGTAATACTAGGTATTTACCCAAAGGATCTAAAAATACTGATTCAAAGGGGCACATCCACCCCGATGTTTATAGCAGAATTTTCAACTATAGCAAAATCATGGAAAGAACCCAAATGTCCATCAAGTGATGAATGGATAAAAAAGATGAATGGAAAAAGAATGGATAAAGATATAGAAAATAGAATATTAGCCATGAAAAAATAAAATCTTGCCATTTTCAGTGATGTTTATGAAGCTAGAGTGTATTATGCTAAGTGAAATAAGTCAGAGAATGACAAATTCCATATGATTTCACTCATATGTGGAATTTAAGAAACAAAACAGATGAACATAGGGGAAGGGGGGAAAAGAGAGAAACAAACCATAAGAGACTCAACTACAGAGTACAAACAGGGTTGCTGGAGAGGAGGTGGGCAGGGGATGGGCTAAATGGGTAATGGGTATTAAGGATGGCACTTGTTATGTTGAGCACTGGGTTTTATATGTAAGTGATATATCACTAAATTCTTCTGAAACCAGTATTACACTATATATTAACTGACTAGAATTTAAATAAAAAATTGAAAAAAAAGTCCTTGTTATATGTAGTAGTTAGGACTACTTACTCTTTTTGATCAATTAATATTATGGTTCAGAGATGCTCTCATGTTGATTTATGTAGCCATAGTAATTCAATTATTTTCACAGAGGTAAAATATTGCTTTGTGGGAATATGCGATAAACTATTTTTCAGTTCTTCTGTGAATGGACATTCAGGACTTTTTAAAAATTTTTGTTATTGCAAACAGAACTGCTATGAACATTTTTATACAGACTCCTGGTGTATGTATGGTACCATTTTCCTAGGATACCCTGAGGAGTGGGATTGTTGGGTCATAGGATATGTTTATGAATAACATTAAAGATCATGCTTGTTCCCTCCCTGCCCCTGAAATGGTTGTGTTGACTTATACTCTCACCAGCAGTTGTAAGACTTCCCACTGCTTCACATTCTCACCAACACTTACTACTCTTAGAGTTATTTATTTTGGGAAATCTAGTGGGTAAACAATAGTTCACTGTAGTGATTTATAATGGGTTGAATTTATTTTTATATATGTTTTCCTATTGGGTAGCTTCTTCTGAAATGGCTATTCTTGTCATTTGTCCATTTATCTTTTGTTTTATTCATTTTGCTGATTGTAGTTTGCTTTTCTACACTTCTTAGGTTATTTTATGATGAATATAAGTTCTTAATCTCAGTGAGGTTCAATTTACTACTTATTCAAATATTTTGTCCAGTTTAAAAAATCCTTCCCCACACCTATATCATAAAAAATATGCTTCTGTGTCTTCTCCCAAAGTTGTAAAGTTTGCCTCTCATATTTAGGTCGTTAAAGAATTTGTGGTTATGGTATAGAATAGGAATCTAGGGTTTTTTTCCCAAATGGATAGCCAATAGTCATATGCTGTTTATTGACAACCATTTTGTTTACACTATCAGGTATGCTATATAGGTTATAATTTAATTTCTTATATAGACAATGGACTTAATATGGGCTTTCATATATGTTCCATTTGTGAATTTATTCATCCTTCTGTTAAAAGCACTCCACTTTAGTTATTTACTACAAACTCATAGTGAGTCTTCACATTTTGTGAGACAATTTTTCTACTTTATATTTCTTCAGAAATTTTTACAATTTTTTTTTCTTTACTGTTGGGCCTGTAGTCCTCTGTATAAATTTCAGAATTAGATTGGTATGTTTTTTTGAAAAAGGTTTTTATGGATTTTGCCTAAAATTGCACTGAGTTTATCAAACAATTTTGGGAATTTACTCCTTTATGATGCTAAGTTTCTATTCTAGCATAGCTTTTCATTTAGTCAGTGATTTTAAAATTAAGTTTTTAAATTTCCTGTATAAAGATTGTTTATGTTATGTTGAATTTCTTTTCTTTTTTTTGCTATTATGAATGCTCTTTTTCAAAATTTCATTATAAAAAATTTAAAATAGGTAGAAAAGTATAATTAACCTCCTTTTACACAACCTCTAGCTACAACAATAACCACTTATGGCAAATTGTGATTTATGTATCCTGCCACCCATTCTTTCCCTCCAACCCCTGATTATTTTGAGGCAAATACTTGACATCATATCACTTATAACTAGTGAATAGTGGTTTTGAAAATTTTTTAAGAAAATGTCTCCTAATAGTGGCAAATGTATGGGATTAAATATGTTTTTCTATCATTATCTTGTATATAGCCAATTTTCTAAAATCTCTCAGTAAAATCTCTCTGTAGAGTGTTTTCTGTGAAATTTGTGACTAATGAGATTTTTAAAAATCTTCTTTTCAGATCCTTAGGGCTTTATTTGTTTTTCTTGACTCACTACACTTTTGAGTACTACGTTAATTTTGAACAGAAGCAGTATTAGTGTCTTTTTCACAAATTTAATGGAAATGTTTTGAACCTTTTACCATTAGGATAATATTTTTGGTAGATATGCTTCATTAGAATGTGAGGGAATGTTTAATTAATTCATAGTTAGCTATGACTTCTTATCAGGAATGGTTATTTAATTCTATCAAATTATCTTCTCCATTATTGAGATATCTTCACTTTTTTTGTTTTGATTTGTTATATAATAAAGTATACTCTAACATTCCTGGGATAACTCCAAATTAGTCATTGATATTTTACTTTTCTAAATGTGCCTATATTCAGTTTACTTATGTTTTCCTGGATTTGCTTTGCTAGTATTTTGCTTAGAATTTTTGTGTCTATATTCCTAAGGGAGATTGGTCTGTCATTTTCTTTTCTTGTCAGTTCTTTGGTTTTGGTTTCAGGATATTAACCTCATAGAATGAGGTGGGAAGTGTCCCTCTCTATCTCTTGGAAGAGTATGAAATATTGATGTTAATTCTTCTTTAAATACTTAGTAGAATTCACAGGTAAATCCATCTTGTGTTGGGATTTTGTTTAGGAGATTATACTGTTGTTTTTTACTAATTCAATCTCTTTATTTGTTACAGATCTATTTAGAATTTCTATTTCTTCTTGAGTCATTTTCAGTAGTTTGTGGTTTCTAGGTATTTGTCCATTTCAACCAAGTTATCTATTTTGTGGACACACGATTGTTCACAATATTCCCTGGTCATTTTTTTTTTTTTAATTTCTGTAAGGTCAGTAGTAATGTTTCCTTTTTCATCTTGATTTTAGAACTCTGAGTCTTTTCTCTTTTCTACTCAAGGAACAACTTTTGGTTCTGCTCATTTTCTCTATTGTTTTTCTATTCTCTATTGCATTTATTTCCACTCTAATGTTATTTCTTTCATTTTGCTAGCTTTGGTTTTTCTCTACTTTTTCCAATTTTATATAAGATGGAAGGTTATTGATTTGAGGGCTGTCTTCTTTTTAAAAATTTTGGTAGGTTAGGCTTTAATTTTAATTTATCTCAAAGTATTTTCTAATTTTCTTTGTTATTTTTTTTCTTGGCCCAATTGCTTATTTAAGAATGTATTGTTTAATTCTATATACATGTGAATTTCCCACATTTCCTCCTTTTACTGATTCCCAATTTTATTCTGTTGTGTGTGGAGAAGATACTTTGTATGGTTTTAGTCCTTTTTAATGTCTTGAGGCCTGTAGTATTATGGTCTACCATATGATTTATCCTGGAGAACATTACATATGCGCTTGAGAAAAATGTGTATTTTTCTGTTCTTAACATTGTTATGCCTATTTGGTTTATAGTATCATTCAAATCTTCTATCCCTTATTGATGTTTTGTCTAGTTGTTTTATGCATACAGAGAGTGGGGTATTGAAGTTTCCTCTATTATTGTTGAATTGTCTATTACTCCTTTAAATTCTGTTCATTTTTGCTTCATGTATTTTGAGGCTCTCTTGTTAGCTGTGTACATATTCATAATTGTTATATCTTCTTGATGGATTAACCTTTTTATAATTATTCAATGTCCTTTCCCCCCCCTCTAATAACAATTTTTGTTTTAAAATCTATGCTCCATGTTAGGATATTTTGATTACTATTTGCATGGTATATACTTTCACTTTAAATATATATATGTCTTTGAGTCTAAAGTGTCTTATTGATAACAGATCTACATTTAAAAGATGTTCTCCTAATCTCTACCTTTGATTGGAGTGGTTAATCCATTTATATTTAATATAATTACTGACAAAGGGGGACTTATAGCTATCATTTTCCAATTTTTTCCTTGTCTTTTTTTTTTTAATTTTATTTATTTATTTGACAGAGAGACACAGTGAGAGAGGGAACACAAGCAAGGGCAGAGGGAGAGGGAGAAGCAGGCTTCCCGCTGAGCAGGGAGCCTGATGCAGGGCTCGATCCCAGGACCCTGGGATCATAACCTGAGCTGAAGGCAGACACTTAACGACTGAGCCACCCAGGCACCCCTTCTTTGTCTTTTTTTGTTGTTGTTTGTTCCTCTATTTTTCTATTACTGCCTTCTTTTCTGTGAAATATTTTTCTAGTGAACTGTTTTAATTCCCTTTTCATTTCTTTTACTATTTCATTAAATTTATTTTCTTTGTGGTTGCCTGGGGATTACAATTAATAATATCATAACTTATGGAAATTTAGTTCACATTGCTGCCAATTTAATTTCAACAGTATGAAAACTTTGCTCCTCTATAGCTTCATTCTTTCTCCCTTTTGTACTACTATTGTCATGCACCTGGATGTAGAAGACCAAAGGATCGTGCAGATGATTGCTTCAAAGTCCACTCTTCATATACACCAACTACAAGTGCCATTTCCATCTTCTGAAAAAAGTCTGCTCCTATAATATGGAGCTGTGGTTTTCTACTTCAGTGTATTTTTTTAAAAAGATTTTATTTATTTGAGAGAGAGAGCATAAGCTGGGGCGGAGGGGGAGAGGAGGGGCAGACGAGAGGGAAAAGAAGACTCCCTGTTGAGCAGGGGGCCCATTGAGGGGCTGAATCACAAGATTCTGAGATCATGACCAGAGCAGAAGGTAGATGTTTACCCCACTGAGCCACCCAGGCACTCCTACTCCAGGGTATCAACATGTACTTCCCATGATTCAGAGATTGGTCAAAATGTGCCCCATCTTGTTTTCCAGCTCTGATATTACATATTTGGGGTGTGTCTGTGTGTGTGTGTGTGTGTGTGTGTGTTAGGGGGCAGTGTTACATAATTTCAGGGATTTGGCAAGACAGAACTGGAGAGGAGAGTGTTCCAAATCTATCACCCTGATCCCCAGTGGTCAGTCACTGCATTTTAAATATGAAATCTAGATCCCAAAGGCAAGTTTTTTGTCTGAAGATATTCAGCTCTGGCAACAGGTCTAGGAATGGAAATTTGATTTCATCATCCATATATAAAATACTGTAATTTAACATTGAGAAGCTTATCTTATAAGTGAAATTAGTGAATTTTTAGAAACAAATAGTAACATTATACTTTATTTTTATTTATTTATTTAAATTAACATATAATGTATTATTTGTTTCAGGAGTACAGATCTGTGATTCATCAGTCTTATATAATACCCAGAGCTCATTACAACACATACCCTCCCCAGTGCCCATCACCCATTTACCCCATACCCCCACCCCCCTCCCCTCCAGCAACCCTCAGTTAGTTTCCTAAGATTAAGAGTCTCTTACGGTTTGTCTCCCTCTCTGGTTTCATCTCGTTTCATTTTTTTCCTCTCTTCCACTATGATCCTCTGCCTTGTTTCTTAAATTCCACATATGAGTGAGATCATATGATAATTGTCTTTCTCTGATTGGCTTATTTTGCTTAGCATAATATCCTCTAGTTTACTCTCATTAGTGTCACACGAAGGAAGATTACGTAGAAACAAAGGTCTAAGTGGTGCCCGGGTGGCTCAGTCGGCTAAGCTCCTGCCTTCATCTCAGGTCATGATCCTGGAGTCCTGGGATCAAGCCCCATGTCCAGCTCTATGCTCAGCAGGGAGTCTGCTTCTCCCTTTCCCTCTGCCACTCCCCCTGCTTGTGTTCGCTCTCTATCAAATAAATAAAATCTTAAAAACAAAAGAAATAGGGTGCCTGGGTGGCTCAGATGGTTAAGCATCTGCCTTAGGCTCAGGTCATGATCCCGGGGTCCTGGGATGGAGCCCCATATCAGGCTCCTGGCTCAGCGGGGAGCCTGCTTCCCCCTTTGCCTCTCCCCCTGCTCATGCTCTCTCTCTCTACCTATCTCTGTGTCTCAAATGAATAAATAAAATCTTAAAAAAAAAGAAATAAAGGTCTAAGATTCATTATTAACATCACTTCGTTTTATCCTCATGTGTCAAATTAGAACAGATGTCTTTATCAAATACTTATGAGTTATTTATTGGTAACTAAAAGATAACAGATATCAAGTGTATATTATTTATATAAGAAAAATTGATATATAGTAATCTTCTAGTTTAAAGTATAAAACAAGTATAAATCAGAGAAGCAGGCATTTGGATTCAAAATAAGCTATTCATTTACTTGCCAGTACTGACCAGTCTTTAATACTAAAGAGAACACAATTATTAGTGTATATGCTGTTGTGAAATAGGTTGATATTTATTTTTATTCTACAAATACAAGTAGGAAATGGAATATTTTATTTCAGTAGACATCTTTTTAGATGATGATGGAGAGTTGACCTTTACCTTTACTCTCTACATCTCTTTCTTACACAGAATAGGAACTCCTTTTAAAGCTCCCTGCCAATTTTGAAATCTTGTACCATGCTCCAGAGAACCAGTTCAAGTAGAGTCCCCTCAATATCAAAGGAAATGAGTGAGGAACAAGTCACATTGTAATAAAACTATTATAAATATTGGGAAAAATTGGGCATCTGGAAGAATTTCTTCCCCTTCATTCTCTAAGAAAACAGGTGAACAACAAAAAAAGCCCTCAAATCTTCTACTTAGGTGTGGTCAGTAGCTTACTATAAACTCTCTAACTGTTCATCCTTTTTATTATCTCTAACTGCTTTGGAGGAAAAATATCTCTAAATTCTTCATACTAGTAGAGTGAGTTGCTCAGAGGCTTGCATATGGATATAAATAAAGGATGATGAAAATAAACTTGTTAGACTAGTCTAGTAAGAGCTGAGTATTAAAAAAGGAAATAGTAATTCATTCCTTAATCTCTGGAGATGATTTCTTTCATGCAGAATGTAGAGGTTTCCCTTTCCTTCCATTGCTATTTATTTAAAGAACACTGAAGTAGACTGTGCTTACTTAACTTTAACTTCCAATTTTTATTTCTTTAGGATGTAAAACAAGTTGTAAATGTCACTGAGAACTAAAAGAAAAAGAATACAGAAGTAACGACTAGCCATTTTAAGGATGAATGTTTAAAGTAATATACGAAAAGGAACTAGTATATTAATTGAATAGATTTAAAGGAAGAAAAATTAGAATGATATATTTTTCCTCTCAGTTGAAAAAATCATACATTTTAATATTATATTGAATTAGATATATGTAAAACACATGCTTAATACAAGTTGCTATGAATTAAAGTGAATCCTTTACAAAAAAAGAATTGGATTTTGGGATAGAGCCCTTGACTATACACAGAAAGTAAGTTGTATTCAGTGGTGCCCTGGCAGATACTGACATGACCATATTTTGAAAACAATGTATTTAATGAACAACCACCACAAAACAGACTGTTAAGTTAAAACTAGTGGACAACTGGAAAAATCCAAACTATGAATGGACAGTAGATCAGATAAACTGTAGTATAGTCATTAAATGTTATATAATGAAAATGAATGGACTATATTTACATACAAAATAAGTTTGAGCTAAAGAATCAAGACACAAAAGACTGTGTGGTGTGCTATGCCACTTACATAAAGTTTTAAAAGAATCATAACTAATATATGGTGTTGTAATGTAGGATTGATATTTGGGAAGGGACCAGTGACTGGAAAGAGGTCATGAAGTGCCTTCTGTTACTTTGGCAATGTTTTATTTCTTGATATGGGTGTTGTTTAATATAATGCATTCGCTTAGTGATAATTCATCGAGTTGTACACTTATGATATGCAATATTTTCTCTATATATTATAATTTAATTGGGCCTACATGGAGAAAAATATCTAGGATATATGGCTAAAAGAAATCTTCATACCTCCATTATGACTTATCTAAATGTATTTTGACAGGAGCAGCTGGACAAAAAGAATAAATAAATCAGTGAAATTAATACCTCCGGCCTTTAAGACATTAATTGCTGTGACTCATGAGTTCTTCTTGGATATTTTAGGAGTAAAGGGAAGTCACAAAATTATATAGATGGTCATGGTATATTGGAACCAGCCAACAGCTTTTTAAAGAATTTCTAGTTCTATATGGTCATGTAGACCTAACCATAAATTCATTGACACTTTAAGTCTCAACTAAGGATACCAATCCATGGCTTTTTGCTACCTTATTCTTAAACCACAAAGAAGTAGCCAAAAAAAAAAAAAAAAATCGGTCTCCATCTGCTCTTAATCAAAACACTTCTACTTCTTCTATAACAATGCATAGACCAAACACTGCTTAGCATTTCATTAGCTAGCTGAATTGTAACTGCAGCAGTGGTCTAACACAAACAAAGCAACTTTAGGACCTTAAAAGCTCAATAAACTGAAAACGTTGCTTTATGATATCAGCATCTTGAAAATTGTGTTAACTCCCTTTGCTGTGCATAGACTTTCAATATTGATGGCCACAAATGAATTTTCATAGTTTCTTATTCTATCTTCCATTTACATTTAACACTCTGAATCTTATTTTGTATAATTTACCCTGTATCTGCTTCTGTATATACACATGCAAAGTATGGTAGAAAACTGGTCATTTTCTGGAAATCCAAACCAAAAAATGGCCTCAGTTGCCTAGATATTTCAGATGAAGTTGTGTTTCTCTTAGTTTGAGTTATAAGGATAATTATTGCAATTCTGTATTTTACATGCATAGGCAAATCCTTAGAATCCAGAGTGTGGAAAAGTGCTGAGGGCAGTGATTTCAAAATGAAAGGAAGGAATCTATTTAGAGTAGAGTAAGAATTTGAATTTATGGTTATTATTTTGGCTTAAAGTTAGAAAACTTGTTCTTTTTAATATTTCATTAATGTTTTAGTGATCAGATTGATTTTCATAGTATATAAATTAAAGTGGGTACATATAGCAGCAAAACTGGGTCAATGTTGATGATTAACACAAGAAAAAATCAAAGCACAGGATATAGTGAGCTTTGCTGTGAATACATAAGAATAAAAGATGCAATGCTTGCCAAGAGATTCTGTGGTTGAGACATGTCACATGGTAATTCAGAATGTAAAAATGAATGCCTTTCCACTATAATAACACCTATTCTAATCCTCTCATTCTAAACTGAACATAAATATAAAGAATATTAAGAATATTTGAGACGTCAATGAAATAAAATGTTGTCACAAGATAATGGTTTCCTGCTGCTTCATAAAATACCAAGCCAAAGGCAAGACTTACATTTTCAGAGTAGAAGACATTAATCCCATGACAGTGTTTTATTGCAGTGATTGTATTTCTATTATACAAAATGAGCATGTAGATTTAAAAAATTCATTTGACGTATGTTGATGTAGTAAATTGACAGTGATTTATCATCATTATGAAATTGTTGTGTTCTTATAGGCAGTTTATTAAAAAAAATACAGATGTTTTAGGAAATTTAACTTTCAAGGTGAGGGAAAATAGAAGTTTCTGAGTAGTTGGAGATTGGTTTTCCTTAAGAAAGTAATAGTTAATATAACTATTGAAGGACAGTATGACTGACATACTCATAAAAGTTTATGTAATAGTCTTAGGGCGCCTGGATGGCTCAGTTGGTTAAGCGGCTGCCTTCGACTCAGGTCATGATTCCAGGGTCCTGGGATCGAGCCCCATGTCGGGCTCCCTGCTCAGCGGGGAGTCTGCTTCTCCCTCTGCCTCTGCCTCTCCCCCTGCTTGTGCTCTCTCTCTGTCAAATAAAGAAATAAAATCTTAAAAAAAAAAGTTTATGTAATAGTCTTGTTAATATTATAGTTCCACATTTCAACTTGCTGACAGGCAAACAAAATAATTAAATATAATTATTTGAGCAAAAAACCATGACGACACAAAGTTGAACTCTTTCTCAGAGTGCTTTACTAAAGCATTTACAAAACTAGTTTTGTTACTTTGAGTGATTGTTTAATAACAGTAGATATCATTAGACTATAGCATCATTCCATATTTCTAAATACTATAATACAAAAAATTAAAAAAGAATAATATGAAGACCCATTGTGCAAGATAGCTTTTGACTTCTTATAGAAGCTCAACCATCTAAGCCAAACCAACCATTATTTCTAGTGGAAAATGGAAACCCATTGCTTGCTTGCTATTGTAGAAATACTTTAATGCCAAAATAGTTGGATGTATTCCATTGAGTGTGTTTAGAATATTGTGTTTCATTTATAAATACTTATTCTTTAACATCTGAAACAGGCCTCAGGTTTGCTTTGAAAAACTTTTCCAATTTTCTAAGTTGAGCCCAACTAGTATAAAGGCAGGTCTGATTTCACATACCTTCTTGTCCTGTTTGTTGACTATCATAAAATAAATGAATTTTGTATTTCTAATGCCATCTATTTTATCATCCTTTGTCTCTTGGTGCTACAAGGCCCCAAACCTGAAAATTAAAAGCTCCATCTTCAAAATACAAGTAAGGTAACTGAAAAATCTATTATTTTTTATAAAAATGCAAATCATCAAGCACATATATCCTTCAGGCCATTCAGGAAAAATAAAAATCAGAATGGCCACAAGTGCAGTAAGAATGACGTCTGGCAAATGCTGGCAAAGTTGCACTAGTCTTTCATTACTCTTGTCATACTCTTGTCATTAGGTTGTTCATTACAACATGGGCAGTCCACTGTCAGATTACTTCTTTTTATGAAAAGAAGACCTAGAATCATTATGACAGTATTTCTTTATTAATCACAAATCAGTTTTTATGGTAATTTTGTTATGACTCTATTTTTCATGATCAATACTATATTAGTTTGCTATGGCTTCCATAAAAAAATACCACAGACTGGGGCAGTTCCAGAGGCTAAAAGTCCAAGACCAAGGTATCAGCAAGGTATGGTTTCTCCTGAAATAGGTGTTTTTGGCTTGCAGATGTCTGCCTTTTCTTTGGGACCTCACATACACATGAACTTTTCTCTGTGCATGGGTGTTCCTGATGTCTTTTTGTATTTCTCAGTTTTCTCTTTTTATAAGGATACCAGTCAAGCAGATTGGATTAGGGTTTACCTATATGACCTCTTTTAACCTTATCCTTTTAAAGGCCCTATGTCCAATTATAGTCACATTCTGAGGTACACATTCTGAGGTTAAGACTTCAACATATGAATTTTGGGGGACACAGTTCAGCTTACAACACATACTAATAAGATATCCTTTGAATTTTAATATTATACATTAAAAAACCTGAAGCATTAAGTGAAAATAGGTTGCCAACACCAGATATAAAGTTACCAATAAAGCCATAACAATATATGATTTTCAAAAAAACATGTAAAAAATGATTCTTTGTTGAAAGGATTGTCACTTTTATTCTTCTAAATTTTTGACCACAACTCAAAGTATATCATTGTGCTATAATCTTACATTGATAAAGTATTTATCTGTGTATTGAATTCCTTCTATTCTAGCTCTTATTTTTTCTGTAAGGAATAAGTTCTTTGAGACATGAGACCATGATTTATATAAGTTTGTATTGCACTTTACCCGAGAACAGGGTCTGGGCACTCTATAAATATTAGGGAAATAAACAGATAGTTGGATGGATGGATAGATGGATAGATGGATGGATGAAAGGATGAAATAATTTGTAAATCACTTATTAATTTAGAACTGTGATTTAGATATTTTGTGCCTGAGCTTATTGCTGATGAGAAAAACTGTCAATCATGGCAGAAGATACCATAGGAATATGATCCTTTAGTGTATACATAAAACTAGCTCTTAAAATATGACCACCAAACAGATTTAAGGAAGATTTTATTGCGTCCCTACCATCCAAAGACATTGAGCAGAAAATAGAAAGGAAATAAAATTATACTATCTTGAAATCCAGGTGGGGTTCTGTGCATACTTCCTTATTAAACATCCATCTGGTTGCCAGTCTGAGTTTTAGAGGCAAAGGTAGGTGGTGAACATTTAACATATACATAGGTCCAACTAGACTGTAAATCCTTAGTAGTTTGGGGGTAAGCAAGGAGATGTGTTCACCTTATTCATTTTGTATGTCATTGTTCTTTCAGCACAAAATTTGTATACAATCTTCAGGGATATTTTTTCCCCATCACCAGGAAATACCTGTATTTTAAGCTTAACAAGAGAATTAAAGGGGGCGCCTGGGTGGCTCAGTTGGTTAAACATCTGCCTTCAGCTCAGGTCCTAATCCCAGGGTCCTGGGATTGAGCCCCGTATTGGAATCCCTGCTCAGTGGAGAGCCTGCTTCTCCCTCTGCCCCTCCCCCTGCTCGTGCTTCCTCTCTCTCTCTCAAATAAATAAATAAAATCTTAAAAAAAAAAAGGGGGGGTGGCTTGGTGGCTCAGTTGTTAGGTGTCTGCCTTTGGCTCAGGTCATGATCCCAGGGCCCTGGGATCAAGGCCCGCATCGGGCTCCCCGTGCCATGGGAAGCCTGCTTCTTCCTCTCCACTCCCCCTGCTTGTGTTCCCTCTCTCGCTGTGTCTCTCTCTCTCTCAAATAAATAAATAAAATCTTAAAAGAGAATTAAAAAATATATAAGTAATATATGTATATTATGGAAAAATGAGAAAATATAGGTAAACAAAAAGACAGAAAAGAAAGCAAGTGATTATAATTCTACTTGCTAGTGATAACTACTGAACATTTGTTAAATAAACATCCAATGTTTATGTATCCTTAAATATGTGTGTATGTTAAATCCATATAAGTGTGGAAATGAGTCTATTTCTGTCTCAGATGGATCAAGGTGCCAAAAGGATGTACAATGACAGCAAGTACCCACATGCTAAAGTGAACTGCTAGGTTACCTATACCAGACTTCTTTAGAATAGCTGAAGAACAGGTTTGACTACAACTGGCCACCAATCCAACTAAAGATGCATCATATTAAAGCATTCCTTTCTGAAGAGTCCAAGGGAGAGCTGTGCTCTGTACTCTGTGTTTACCTTCTCAGGAGAGAGTTTTCTTTACCTCTAGCCAAGCAAGATGCCGTACATACATAGAAACCTGGCCTGTGTACTTGGTGTCCTAGAGGAGAAGTGGATCTTTTGAAATACTCATCACATTTTTTCAGACCAAAAGAATACATGGGTGTTTTTATGGCCAAGATATGGGTTGTCAGGGAGTGAGAGACATTGGTAGCAACAGAATGGGTGAACTGCAGGGAATCAATAGCTGAGGGGTCAGCTAGAGAAGACATAGCTCACATTAATGTAACTGCTGCTTGAAGACATAGCTCACATTAATGTAACTGCTGCTTGGGAATCTCTAGGAAGCACACATAAGGCATGTGTCAGGCCCAGAGAATGGTTTTGCCACATCATGATACTGCTAGGCAGCGCTTCTGTTCTTAACCTCTTCTCCCCACTTCACCAACTTCCTTCTTTTGGTTCCCTGGGAAGATTAGAAGTGAGGGCTAGCATATAGAAGAGCTTTTGGAGTAAAAAGGAGTTGTTCATGTCGTCTGTGGACAGCACTGTTTCCAAGCTGGAGGAGGATAGAAACATTAATCTAAAATGAAGTTTGTCCATTACACATAACTGGATGTTTTAAGTATTGAAATTAAATTATAACAAAAGTAACTGAAGGAGTATTTGTCTAAAGTTATCATAAACTAGATCTGGCCTGACCTAGATTTTACCCAAGATACACAAAAAAATAGATCTAACTAAAAACCAGTTGGAAGGGGCAGGCCAGGGGCTATTAAAGAGGTATTCTGCTTTTACGCTATACAGTTCTGCTCTTTCAACAGTGTGTACACACATGCCCACACATAAACCATATATGGGACATGTATTAAACATACAGTTAACTATACACATCATAAATCTATACACATAGAAAACTGAACTGTATTTGGTGTACTGTTTTAGAGTTTTACAACTTATTTTTTCTCTTATTAATGTATCATCAGATTTTTGTGTAGCATAATTTTTATTTCAAAGTAATCAATTGAGTAGTTACCCATATTGTTTAACTATTTCCCTACTGTTGGACATTTATATTATTTTTAATTTATGCACATTTAAATTAGTGTTTGCTGAAGTTAATACCCTTATGATGAATAATTAGCGAACATCCTTTCTTATTACTTAGAATAAGTGTATAAGCAAGAATGTGTAGAGTAAGAAGGTATACATATTTTTTTTTTTAAGATTTTATTTATTTATTTGACAGAGAAAGACACAGCGAGAGAGGGAACACAAGCAGGGGGAGTGGGAGAGGGAGAAGCAGGCTTCCTGCGGAGCAGGGAGCCCGATGTGGGGCTCGATGCGGGGCTCGATCCCAGGACTCTGGGATCATGACCTGAGCCGAAGGCAGACGCTTAACGACTGAGCCACCCAGGCGCCCCAGAAGGTATACATATTTAATAGCTGTTGGTAAATACTTCCAAACCACCATTCAGAAGCCCTTACCAATTTATATTTCCTACCAGTACTGAATCAGGTGCCCTTTCTCACATTCTCTGCAATTAGTAACTTTTTTATTTATTATTTTAATTCCAGTGTTGTTAACATACAGTGTTACATTCATTTCAGGCATACAATATAGCAATTCAACAATTCCATTATTACTCAGTGCTCATCAAGATAAGTATATTCTTAATCCTCTTCACCTATTTCAACCATCTCCCCATCTACCTCCCCTCCTGTAAACGTCTATTCTCTGTAGTTAAGAGTCTGTTTTTTTGGTTTGCCCCTTATTTTTCCCTTTTGCTCATTTGTTTTGTTTCTTCAATTCCAAATATGAGTGAAATCATATGGTATTTGTGTTTTTCTCACTGGCTTATTTCACTTACCATTATACTCTCTAGATCCATCTATGTTGTTGCAAGTGGCAACATTTCATTCTTTTTTTAATAGCTAAATAATATTCCAATGTGTATATGTATATGTATAAATCTATATATCACACCTTCTTTATTCATTCATCTATCAATGGACACTTAGGTTGCTTCCATAATTTGGCTATTATAAATAATGCCACAATAAACATAGGGGTGCATGTATCCCTTTGAATTAGTTTTTATATTCTTTGGATAACTACACAGTAGTGCCATTACTAGATCATGGGGCAGTTCTATTTTTAATTTTTTGAGGAACCTCCATACTGTCTTCCACAGTGGCTGCACAAGTTTGCGTTCCCACGAACAGTGCATTAGGGTTCCTATTTCTCCATATCTGCCCCCCCAATCACTTCTTGCTTGTGTTTTTTATTTTAGCCATTCTGACAGCTGTGAGGTGATATCTCATTATGGTTTTGATTTACATTTCTCTGATGTTGAGTGATGTTGAGCATCTTTTCATAGTCTGTTGACCATCTGTATGTGTTCTTTGGAGAAATGTCTGTGCATGTCTTCTGCCCATTTTTAAATTGGATTTTTTGATTTTGGGGTGTTGAGTTGTATAAGTTCTTTATATATTTTGGATACTAACCCTTTATTGGATATGTCATTTACAGATATCTTCTCCCATTCAGTAAGTTGCCTTTTAGATTTGTTGGTTGCTTCCTTAGCTGTGCAAAAGCTTTTTATTTTGATATAGTCCCAATAGTTTATTTTTGCTTTTATTTCCCTTGCTTCAGGAGATATATCTTGAAAAATGTTGCTATGCAAATTTCAGAGAAATTGCTGCCTGTGCTCTCTTTTAGGGTTTTTATAGTTTATGTTGCACATTTAAGCCCTTAATCCATTTTGATTTTATTTTTGTGTATGGTGTAAAAGTGGTCCAGTTTCATTCTTTTGCATTTTGCTGTCCAGTTTTCCTATCATTTATTGAAGAGATTTTTTCTCATTGCATATTCTTGCCTCTGTCAAAGATTAATTGACCATATAATTGTGGGTTTATTTCTGGGCTTTCTATTCTGTTGATCTACATGTCTATGTTGGTGCCAGTACCATACTGTTTTGATTACTCCAGCTTTGTAATATCACTTAAAGTCTGGAATTGTGTTACCACCAGCTTTGTTTTTCTTTTTCAAGATTCCTTTAGCTATTCAGGGTCTTTTGTGGTTTCATACAAATTTTATTATTAACTTTTAATGTGTTACTAACTTTTTGGGGTATTTTCCAATTTTAAAGTGAAAAATACTATATAATGTTAGTTATAATTATAAATTGTTACAATTTGCATGTCTCTGGTTACTATTAGTTGCAGGTGCAATGTTTTGCTAATTTATTTGCCATGGTGTTTTTATTTTCTAATTTTACTGGCCACAGCTTCCTTCTTTCGCCCATTAAAAAATAATCTTTTTTTTTCTAATTGTGTTACAACTCTTTTGATTTATTAAGAATTTTTTAATACTTTGTCCTATACGTTGGTATTATATTCTCCTGGTAATCATTTATATTTACATTTCTTTTTTGTTGTTTTAACCAAAGAAACATTTTGTCTAATTTTCAGTTTTTCTATAGTCAAATGAGTCAGTATTATCTCGTATGTTTTTCTGATTTTGGTGTCAAAATTAGAATGACCTTCTTACCTACATATGGTCTATATTTTATACCTAAGTCTTATGTTTGAATATAACTGAAAATATAAAAATTGTCAAACATGAACCAAATAACAAAAATAATAGAACACACATGGGAGTGTATTTAAGAGAGCTGAGCTCTTTCACATTTCCTTCACTTTGTTCATATTCTTTTTTTGATTAAAAAAAATTATAGTTGCAAGTACATTGTCACACCTCCACCCATGTATCTTCCCTGTCTTTTTAGAAGTAATCACTATTCTAAGATTCCAGGGTGTCATTTATGTCCAGGGATCTATACATATTCTAGATATATCAATACGCAGTTTACTTGTTTTGTTTCAGTATTTTAAATTTTTATTTAAAATTTTCTAATATTTCTTTTATTTGCAATATGCCTTTTTACTCAAAATTGTGGTTCTGAAACTCTCTACTGTGGCAATTATCTTTTCCCCAACATTATGTATTTTAGAACTACCTATGCTTCTGGTTATAGATTTAGTTCACTGTTGTATACAGCATACACAGTGTATACAAATGTAAGATTAAACCTTAGATCATCTTTTCTGCTACAACTGGACAATTAGGTAATTCCAACTTTTTAAATATTTGATTTCTAGTGTTAGAATGGATATTCTAGCTCATGTTTCCTTGGAAACATGAGCAAGAGCTTCCAAGAGAAACATACCCAGAAGAGGAACTGTTGAGTCATACAAGTGTACATATTAAACTTTGCTAGCTATTGCCAAATTGTTCTCTAAAGTGGTTGTATAATTTACAGAGCTATGTGTAAGAATTCTCAATAATCCAAATTCTTGCCAAAACTTAGATTTAAATTTCTTTACCATTATGTGAAAGAGTGTCCCATTATTGCTTTGAATTGCATTATCTTCTACAGTTGTACATTTCTTAATATGTTGATGGGTTATTTTGAATCCTGTTTCATGAAATACCTGACCATATTCTGTGCTGTATCTTTCTACTGTTGTTTGAATTTTTCTCATTAATTTGATTTTTTAAATTTAAGTGTTGCTGAGATTTTTCCAAAAATAGAAGTTTTGTTT
Source organism: Neomonachus schauinslandi (assembly GCF_002201575.2). Taxonomy (NCBI): domain Eukaryota; kingdom Metazoa; phylum Chordata; class Mammalia; order Carnivora; family Phocidae; genus Neomonachus; species Neomonachus schauinslandi. Next base: position 83,539,212 of record NC_058409.1, on the reverse strand, counting down.
TAATTTTCTTTAAATGTGTTTTGAGGTATAAAAGTTGTTTAGTGTATTCAATTTATAATTTCCTTTAAGTATTCTTAAATACTTATAATTTTTGTATCTTACTTAAAAAATTGTTCCCTATCTTGTTATCCTAAGCTATTCTCCCTTATTTTCTTGAGAAAGTTTTTGTTTTTCACATTTCGGTCTTTAACCCACTTGGTTAAAATATTTTATTTTTGTGCATAGTAAAATGTAGGGATGGGATCTATTATAATTTTCCCTTCTGGAACACAAATGGTCTTGGTATTCTTTTATTGAATAGTCTATTCTTTGCAACAAATTTGTAATGCTGTGTCATATACCATACACATATAGTCTGTTTCTCAACTTGGTCCTTTGTTTTTCTGTTTCGGTCCCAATTACTCACTGCTTGAATGATTATAGCTTTCTTTTGCTATAGTCTTTTCTCTCTTATTTATGTGCTTTGAGTGTGACAGGGCAAATCTTCTTTTCTAGTTTTTCATGTGTAACATGGTTTTATCTATTCTTAATTCTTTCCTTTTTATAGATTTTAGGTCAAATTTGTCCAGTTCTATAAAGAGTCTTGTTAAAATTTTTATTTGAATTGTAATGGGTTTATAGATCTATTGGGAATGTTTGTAATCCCCATGATAGGTCTCCATTTTATTTAGATCTTTTTTTTTTTTAAAGATTTTATTTATTTATTTGAGAGAGAGAATGAGATAGAGACAGAGAGAGCATGAGATGGGGGACCGTCAGAGGGAGAAGCAGACTTCCTGCTGAGCAGGGAGCCCGATGCGGGACTCGATCCAGGGACTCCAGGATCATGACCTGAGCTGAAGGCAGTCGCTTAACCAACTGAGCCACTCAGGCGCCCCAGATCTTTTTTTCTCAATGAAATTATATAAATTTCTTGAAAAACTTCTCATTGGATACTGCATAAACTATTGATCATTCTACATCTTACTATACTTGATAGCTTGTGGATTCACTTGTATTGCTATGTATACATCATATCACATGCAAATAACAGTATTATTTATATGCTTATTCCTTTTTCTTATATCTAGACAAGGATGTCTGTGTAATCTTGAAAAGAAGTGATAATGAGCATATTTGACATTTTTCTCTGAATCAAAAAGAGATTCTTCTAAAGTCACAGTATTAAGTATATTTTTTGCTGCAGTTTTGGATAGATATATTTTTCTAAGTTAAAGAAGTCCCCCCCGCCCCTTAATTCACAGTTTGATTAGAGTTTTAAAATGTGTTTATCTTGGGACTGAATAATTTGTTTTTTTTAATCTATTGAGATAATTTCTTCCCTCTAACCTATTAATGTTATAAATTAAGTAGAAAAATTTTAAATGTTAAACTATCCTTGCTTTATTGGTATATTCTACCTCATTTTTTATCAGTACTCCCAACACTGCTTTTTATGATATATTGGCACTTTTAGCATATTTTTTGCATTCTATTTTCTCAATATCTCTGTATTATTTTCTTTTTTCAGTATGCTTTAACACAACAGTCTATTTTGGGATTTTATTTTATATTTTTCCAATCTGAGACTCTATTTCTTTTTAGGGTAAGCGAATATGTTCCTTTTCTCATTACTTACTTTTTGAAAACCAAATTGTTTGTATTATGTGATTTTTTTTTTTTTTTAGTTTTTCTTTTTTTGAGGGGGGAGGGGCAGAGAGAGAGAGGGAGAGAGAGAATCCTGAGCAGGCTTTAGCCCAGTGTGGAGGCTGAAACGAAGTTGAGATCATGAACTGAGTCAAAAACAAGAGTCCAATGCTCAACTGACTGAGCCACCCAGGTGCCCATTTTTTAGTTTTTAATTAAAATATTTTTCTTTTTTTTGAACATATTAAAATTATAAGTTTTTATTGCCAAGAGGATTAAATATTTAAAATAGTTCCTGCTAAATAATGTTCAAAAAATGACAGCTATTTTAGGTATCCATTACCTCTTCTATTTTCCCTTTATATCCAATTGTTTTAATATTTTCCCTAGAAGTAGTCTTCTCCATATTTTTTTTTTAGAATAATTTGGGTGTTTAGATTCAGGGTCATGTTACTCTTTTTTTTTTTTTTTTTTGGGAATACAATTTTTTACAGCAGTTTTAAATTCACAGCAAAATTGAGCAGAAATGTTATTAATTTTTAAATCTTATTTTTCAGGGTGCCTGGGTGGTACACTTGGTTGAGCATTCAACTCTTGGTTTTGGCTCAGGTGGTGATCTCAGGATCGTGAGATTGAGAGCTGTGTCAGGCTCCGTGCTCAGCAGCAGAGTCTGCTTGAATTTCTCTCTCTCTCCCTCCACCCCTACCGCCCACATGCACACGTGCATGAGCTCTCTCTCTCAAATAAATAAGTCTTTAAATAATCTTAATTTTCTTTCTAAATAATTATTTTTAACATTTCTGTGTTGATCTTTTTTTTTTTTTTAAGATTTTATTTATTTGACAGAGAGAGATAGCAAGAACAAGAACACAAGCAGGGAGAGGGGGAGAGGGAGAAGCAGGCTCCCTGCTGACAAGGAGCCTGATGTGGGGCTTGATCCCAGGACCTTGGGATCGTGACCTGAGCCGAAGGCAGACCCTTAAAGACTGAGCCACCCAGGCGCCCCTCTGTGTTGATCTTTACAAGTACATTAAAATTACTTAAAATTAACTCTAGGCTTTATGCATTTTATTTATCATATTATTTCAGTCTGAAGATGGGTGTTGATGTTGGCTAGGTCTTTTCTCTTTTTTTATTCTCCACTTTTTAAGTATGATTCAAATCCTGACTTTTCTGTACTGGAGCTTTCTTAGCTACAAGAGATTTAAAACTTTGTCTCTGGTCTTAACTGCTAATAACAACTGTATCCTTCAGTTGTAAACAAATGGAAGGAGAACAATGAATAGAAAAACAAAGGTCTTTGCTATCTGAAGCTAAGAAACTTGCATTTCTCAAATAAATAGTAGAACTCAGTAAAATATGTTCATTTTCCTCTTCAGGTCTTCTGCTTAGCACTATATTCAGTTCAGTAGCATTCTTCATAGTTCTGCTGACAAAATATATTTGAATACACTGATGTCTCTCCTCTCTACTGTAAATCCTGAGGTCCAAGCCACCATCATCTTTCACCTTGATAATTATAGTAGTCTCAACGTGATTTCTCTACTTCCAGTTTTGACCCTCTTGAGACCAGTCTGTGCTCTACTATTGGACTGATATTTTACCTCACTGAGTGAATGATTTACCTATGAGGTGTCCCTTCATTCTGAGTAGAGAAGTAGAGGGAATCTTGATATATGATTGATCTCTACAAGGGTATAATAGAATCACTCCATCCAATGATAAAATTGCCTTCATTTACCTTGTCTTTTTAGTAACGTCCATTTCAGTAGTAATTTTTGGAGTTCATGAAGTGTTCTTAGATATCCCACCCCACATTATTTTCCCTACTCAGAAATCTTATAGCACTTAGAGCATGCCCCAAAGTTTAGACCTAAAATTATGTTTTTTTACATGGCTTGTATACTGATAATTTTATTACCTTATTTTATTATTACTTCCCATTGTTTAAAGTTAGTTTTCCTTCATTATCTCCTTACTCTTTTATTTAACTTAGTGTTTGCCTTTATGTTCTTTCTAATGCTAGAGTGTAAACCTATTGAGAATTAGAATAATATATTTTATTCTTGTGTTTTCTGTATTGATCTGATAATAAATGTTCAACAAGCATTCTAATTGATTTATTGATAGGGCTAAAATGGAACTCCTGGGTCAAATAATTCCTTTAAGGATATAAGTAATTGTAATTTGAAGTACTTTATATTATTTTGAAAAAGTAGGGGACATAACAGATTGGAACAAATATGTTTGAAAGAGTGAGCCATTGAATCATGATTTGAGTCTTTACAAGAATGAAAAATGTTTTTCCCAGTGCTTTTCATTAAATTTAATGGATGGTACTAGAGCAACTCAATTAGGTTAACATGTCCGGAAAAATAAAATAGTCAATTTGACACTTAAACATAGACCCTGGTTCTGACATTAAAATCAATACTGAATAAGCCAACATTTTTCTCATTATTTTCCTTCAAATTTAAAGAGATTACAGTTTAAGAAATAATTTTCAATTTAGGGTCAATTGTTCAGGTTAAATTCATTAGCAACATGTTATGAGGTAACTGTGATATAGCATTAATGATACTTTAATTGTTACTGAAAAACTTTAGTTCCAGTTTTTGTTCAAAACTAGCTATATGAATTTAAGCAATGGACCTGTCAGAGCCTCAGTTTCTGAATATGAAATTGGAATAATTTTGTCTGCCTCGAGAATTTCATGAGATTATAAGGATTAAATGAAATAGTGCCTATGAAAGCATTTCTACACTTAACAGCATTTCCAGAGAAAAATAATTCTTTATCTCAAGAGCTAATTTTATTTTAATAATTTCAAATTCTTATTTTAGGCTGTAAGAAAGGTCATGTACTGAAATGTATTTTCTAAATAAAAACACCTTTATTCTAAGAAACTTGCTTTCATGTATCTGTTAACTAGACCTTCTGACAATCAACAAAATAAAGTAATTTAATTACAACAAAACTGTGACAGTAACATCTCTCTTTGCTCCAGGTAAGGCTGTGAAAGAGCTCATGTTAGATTTTCTACATAGATGATAACCTGGGGAAAGGTCGTATCCTTTTATATTTGAATAATTGTTTTGCATACAGTGGACTGAATTACAGCCAGACTAGATGTGGCTGTGGAAACAGTGGCCTCTTGAACTTCTGTTCTGAGCACCCTGTCCCTCAGTGGTAAATACTCTTTATAACGAGAGTCCAGATATAATGTTTGTTACAACAAAAGAAACACAATAATTGCTTGCTGTAGTTCCAGTGAGGAAGGTGAGATAATGAAGGAGAGAATGTAGTTGATGGGCTCCTATCTGTCACCCTGTCTCACACTGGCCTCTGTCTAGACTTCAGGATCACTTATGATCATTGTGGCAGGCCACACACAGCCTTTCTGTGGCTTCTCCCACAAACGGCCATTTTTATAGCCACTCCAGTGTTATTTAATTAATGTTAACATGTTGTATGATTAGTGTTAGCATGGAATATGGTTTTCTGTTCTATTTTTAACCTACTTGTAGTGAGGAGTGTGTTTCTTGTAGGCAGATTTTACTTCAGTCTTTCTTTAGCCATTCTGTCAATCTTTACCAATGAATTGGGATGTTTGGACCATATACATTAAATATAATTAGTAATATGATTTGGTTTAATTATACTATCTTTCTTTATTTTTTTCTATTTATCCTGCCTGTTTTTTTTTTTTAAAGATTTTATTTATTTATTTGAGACAGAGAGAATGAGATACAGAGAGCATGAGAGGGAGGAGGGTCAGAGGGAGAAGCAGACTCCCTGCCGAGCAGGGAGCCCGATGCGGGACTCGATCCAGGGACTCCAGGATCATGACCTGAGCCGAAGGCAGTCGCTTAACCAACTGAGCCACCCAGGCGCCCTATCCTGCCTGTTTTTTGTTGTCTTTTTGTTCTTACTTTTGAATTAATTTGGAATTAATTGAGCATTTAATGATGCATTTTATCTCCTTTGTTGGCTTATTAGTTTAACTCTGCTCTCTTATTTATGTGGTTGCTATATGGGTCATGGTATACATCTTAACTTATCACAGTCAACTTTCCAGTGCTGTAATACTTCACATATCACATAAGAACACTATACTTTATCTCTCCCTTTCTGGCCTCTCTGTTATTCTTGTCATGAATTTTACTTCTGCATGGATTGCAAATCATATAAAAGATGTTATAGTAAATATAATAAAAGAAATATAATCACTGCTTTCTGCATTTCCAGTCACTAAGGTGGGACAATGAAAGGAAGGAGAAATGTGATTGCAAATGGACTATTTCTGTTCCTGTATGAGCACCAAGGATTATTTTCTCTATTTTTTTCTATTGGTTCTTTTTCCAGTTCCTGGTAGTTCCCTCAAATGCATGGGTTGATCACTACTCAGCTGAATGGGGCCTTCTGGAGATGTCCAGAGTTCTTGCTCTATGAAGCTCTCTCCTTTCTAGCGACTTGCCCTGAAAACTAGCCGCTTTGGCCTCCTTTAACGACCAGATCCATCTCTTTGATTCAGGCAACAGCTGAGTTCTGCCTGGATTCTCCATGGTTTGATGACTTTGGGCAGTAAGTTAGGATAATGGGACCTTGTCTGTTTCTTGTCTTTGAGGATTGTTGTCTATCATTATTTGATGTCCAGTGTGTTGACAACAAGTTTTTTAAAAATCTGTATTTATAAATTTTCCTTTTTTTAAAAAAAGCAATTTTTCAAACAGGGCATACATTAAGTTCTGTTACTTCATCTTGCCTGGAAACTGTCATTCATATTAAAAACTATAATCTATAAGGGATAGAATTTTGTAAATGGTGCCATAGATATCAAAATGTTTCTTCTCTATGGATATCCAGTGGATCCAGCATAGTTATTGAGAAAAAAAAAAGATAGCCTTTCCTTACTGCACTGAAGGATTATCTTAGTCATAAATCAAGTAACTGTATATGAATGGGCTTTTCCTGGACTGTGTTTTGTGCCATTGGTCTACTTCTATATCCTTAGCTAATATCATCATCTGAATTTCTGTGACTTTATAAAAAAAAAACTTTTTTTTTTTTTATAATCTTGTTTAAAATACCTATTCTTCTACCTCAGTATTCAGCCTTAAGGCTCTTCAGGCCGATTTAATTTTCACACAAATTTTAGCATTGGCTAATGAATGTTGCATACAGGAGTTAATTTGGGAAAAATACTATCTTCAGAGTATTGAGCCTTTCAGTTCATAATCATAGTATATTCCTAAATTTACTAAAATGTTCTTTAATTTCTGATAATATTCAGTATAGAATGCTTAAATATTTTTGTTAGTATTACTTCTGGATATTTGATTTTTTGATATTTTATAAATGGTATCTTAAAATTTTTATTTGCCATTTATTTGTTGTCATAAATGGCAATGTTTTGTGCATTTTGTATACAGCAGCCTTGTTAAATATAGATATTAAGTCTAAAAATGTATCTATGGATATCTTTATCTTCTATGTACAAAAGTTACTGAGGATAATAATATTGTTTTTCTTTTCTTTTTTATATCCCAGCACTTATGTGTTTTGTGTACTTGTCTCTTCTCATTATACTGGCCAGGACCTTCAATTTATAGTTGAATAGAAGTGATGATATTGTGAATTTTCTGAATAATTCCCAGTCTCATAGATAAACCTTTCTTTTTTCTTTCTTTTCTTTTTTTTTGTCATTTGCCGTAGACTTTTTTCTTGTTTCAAATTTTTATTTAAATTCTAGTTAACATGTAGTATAATATTGTTTTCAGGAGTAGAATTAGTGATTCATCACTTAAATATAACACCCAGTGCTCAACACAACAAATGCCCTCCTTAATATCCATCACCCATTTAGCCCATCCCCTCAATAGTTGTTCTCTATAGTTAAGTGTCTCTGTGATTTGTGACCCTGTCTTTTTTTCCTCTTTCCCTATGTTCATCTTTTTTGTTTCTTAAATTCCACGTATGAGTGAAGTCATATGGTATTAGTCTTTATCTGATTGACTTATTTTTCTTAGCATAATACATCATTTCACTAGATCTAGCTATGTTGCTGCAAATAGCAACATTTCATTCTTTTTTTATGGATGAATAATATTCCATTTTATATATATACCACATCTTCTTGATCCATTCTTCAGTGGATGGACATTTGGGCTCTTTCCATAATTTTGCTATTGTTGATAGTGCTGCTATAAACATCAGGGTGCATGTACCCCTTTGAACTAGTATTTTTGTATCCTTTGGGTAAATACCTAGTAGTGAATTTCTGAGTCATAGGGTAGTTCTCTATGGCAAGGAAGAAGTCAAACTTTCACTATTCACATACAACACGATACTCTATGTAGAAAACCCAAAAGACTCCACCAACAAAACTATTAGAACTGATACAAAAATTCAGCAAAATTGCAGGTTATAAAATCAACATACAGAAATCTGTTGCATTTCTTTACACCAATAATGAAGCAGCAGAAAGAGAAATCAAGGAACCAATTCCACTTACAATTGAACCAAAAACCATGAGATACCTAGGAATAAACCTAACCAAAGAGGTAAAAGATCTGTACTCTAAAAACTATAGAGCACTTATAAAAGAAATTGAAGAGGACACAAAGAAATGGAAACAACATTCCATGCTCATGGCCAGAAGAACAAATATTGTTAAAATGTCTATACTACCCAAAGCAATCTACACATTTAATGCAATCCTTGTCAAAATACCACTGGCATTTTTCACAGAGTGAAAACATGCAATCCTAAAATTTGTATGGAATTTGTATAGAATCATTTGTAAAGACACCAAATAGCCAAAGCAATCTTGAGAAAGAAAAACAAAGCTGGAGGCATCACAATTCCAGACTTCAAGCTATACTACAAAGCTGTAGCGATCAAGGCAGTATGACAAAAACAGAGACACATAGATCAATGTCACAGAACAGAAAACCCAGAAATGAACCCCAGACTATTTGCTCAATTAGTCTTTGACAAAGCAGGAAAGAATATGCAATGGAAAAGACAGTCTCTTCAACAAATGGTGTTGGGAAAACTGGAAAGCCATGCAGAATGAAGAATGAAATTGGACCACTTTCTTACACCATACACAAAAATAAATTCAAAATGGATGAAAGACCTGAATGTGAGACAGGAAACCATCAAAATCCTAGAAGACTACAACCTCTTTGACCTCGACCATAGCAGCTCCTTACTAGACATGTCTCTGGAGGCAAGGGAAACAAAAACAAAAATGAACTATTGGGACTTCATCAAGATAAAAACTTCTGCACAGCGAAGGAAGTAATCAACAAAACTAAAAGGCAGCCTACTGAATGGAAGAAGATATTTGCAAATGATATATCTGATAAAGGGTTAGTATCCAAAATCTATAAAGAACTTATCAAACTCAATGCCCCCAAAACAACTAATCCAGTTAAGGAGACATAAATAGACATTTTTCCAAAGAAGATATCCAGATGGCCAACAGACACATAGAAAGATGTTCAACTGTCACTCATCATCAGGGAAATACAAATCAAAACCACGATGAGATACAACGTCACACCTGTCAGAATGGCTAAAATTAAGAAAACAGGAAACAACAGATGTTGGGGAGAATGGTGGAGAAAGGGGAACCCTCCTACACTGTTTGTGGAAATGCAAACTGGTGCAGCTACTCTGGAAAACAATATAGAGGGTCCTTAAAAAATTAAATGGATAAAGTTTTCAATGAATCACCATTAATTATTAGCTGTGGATTTTAAAATCATCTTTATCAAGTTAAGTAATTCCTATTTCTAATTTACTAAGTTTTTTTATTATAAAAGGATCTTGGATTTTATCAAATATATTCATGCGTCTCTTAAAATGATTTTTTTAAAAAATTCTGTTAAGCTGGTAAATTACATTGCTTGATATTTGATAAACTGAACTTGTATTTCTGGAATTATACCTTTATGATCATGATATATTATGGTTTGTATATGCCACTCAAATAGATTTGCTAATGTTTCATTTACCATTATCACATCCCTGCTCATAAGGAATACCATTAATTATTAGTCTTTCTTTTCTACATTTATATTTAAAGTTATAAATTTATTTAAGGCAATAATTTGTTATGGGTTCAAATTGTCTCCCCAAAATTAATATGTTGAAGTCCTAATCCTTAGTATAAAATGTGACCTTATAAAAATAGAGATATTGCATATGTAATTAGTTAAGATGAAGTTATACTGGAGTGGAGTCGGCCCCTAAATCAGTATGACTAATGTTATTTGGATGCAGATACACACACACGGAGAATGCCATGTGAAGATAAAGGCAGATAATAGGGTGATGCAGCCAAATCCAAGGAATGCCAAGATTGTCAGAAAATCATTGGAAGCTTAGATAGAAATATGGAACAGATTTCTCCCTCATAGTTCTCATGAGAGAATAACATTGCCAACACCTTGATCTTGTTGTCTGATAGCCTCCAAAACTGTGAGACTATAAAATTCTATTGTTGAAGTGCCTTAGTTTATGACACTTTTTTTTAAAGGAGCCCAAGCAAGCTAATATAGATCTCATTTGAAAATTTTTATCTTTGTTTTCAGTAGTTTTAAATATGATATGCCTAGGTGTTATTTTCTTTGTATTTTTCTTATTTTTTGTTTGCAAGCTTTTGAAATATTTCATGAGTTTTGGAACTGATGGCATTCATAGTTTTGAAACTATGCTGCAAATGCTCTTTTGATTTTCAGAGGTGTTCTGCTAGTATGATAGCTTTCCACACTGCATAGTTTTAGAATTTGTAAATACTTCTAAAGAAAAACTGGCTGGATTCTGAAGCTCATTAATGATTCAATTTTATCTCTCCAGCCTTAGAAGACCACCAAAAGTTCCCCTAGTTTTTCTGTCCCCCATCAGTCGGCCTCTACCCAGGCAAAGCCCAGATTTTTAGTCTCTTACTCTGCATTCACAATTGACAAGTTACATGGAGAAATAGTATCGAGGAAGGATTAGCTTGTCTCTTTGGTTCTCTTCCCTTGAAAACTTGTCTTATCTGGCCTTCATTGTTTTAGCAGCACTATCCTTTAGCAAGGTGAATGATTTAAGCTTGTGTTCTCCATTTTCTTGGTGGGAGTATTGGTCTGTCACCATCTTCTTTAATTGCTTTTCTGGTTATAAACATAATACATATTTTTTATAAAAATTGAGAAAAAGAAATAAGCCCTCACTCATCCCTTTTCCTATCAACCTTAGATAATCATTATTACTATTTTAGTGTGTTCCCTTCCAGATCTATTTTTTGGAGGTGGTTTACCCAGTACAGAAATACACACACACCCCCTATACATACTTAAGCCAACCACTAAGATACCACTGGGGCCTTATGAACTTCAAAACCTAGAAATAAATACACATTAATGGATAAGGGGAGAGATTATACATACCAAAAGATCCTCATTCAATCATGTTACTTTACTCTCCTGAGTGAAAAAACTTAAGAAAGAGTGGGTCAATTTAGGAGGCTAGTCAGCAGTGGAAGCAGAGAAAAGTGAGCATTGCAGTAACCAGCTCTAATCTATCTAATTTCCTTTGCTCTGATCTTTTGTTCTATATGCAAACTTGAAAAAAATAAAATTGTTTTCCTGTGTGGAACTGCCTATAGGGAGAGATTATGCTGCTAAATTAGTTCTTTTTGTAAATCAATATCTGGCATTCTGTTTTTGTGCATCTGTTTTTTAAAATTAGTTTATATGAATCTACATTAGAGAGCGATCTACTTTCCTGAATTGATATAACTTGCATCTGTCTCAGAAGTACTGAGCTAATAAAATGGTGGGGATTTGTCTGAGTAGCTACTTGCTTTTCTCAGGCAACACCCACTTTCTCCACAGATGCCTTTCAACTCAAATAGCAGTACTCACTTAGTAAATAAGTAGCTTATTTATTTTACATAACTGAGATTATTTTGTATATACAATTTTATAATCTATTATCTGTTATTCTTAGAAGGTTTTTCCAACTCATTAAATCTCTCTAGAATGAAAATGTCATGAGAACAGGGATTTTTCTGTCTTGTTCATCGCTAACATAGAGGATGATGCATGGTAGATACTCAGCAAATATTGGGAGAATAAGTCAATAAATGAACTATTATTTTCTACTCAATTAGTAGTATTGAGTACCATATTGCCAGCAGGAGTCCTAGCTCATTTAACCAATTCTCTGTCATTCGTCATTTAATTAATTTCCAAATGTTTTACTTTCTTTAAGTTACAGAAAATATAATTTATTGTTGCATTTTGTTTGTAACACATATGCCTAATATCCTATTAGGAGAAAATATAGAATTTTGATAATGTTGAATATGGAGGAGCCAAGCAAATCCCAAGGATTTGTTGGCTAATCATTTGTCCTTCCAGAAATTTGCTATTAGTCATTAAAAATAGAATTTTCCTAACATTTCTGCAGCTGTTTCAGATTGGAAGTGGTGCTGTTCCACTAAAGTCTGGCTCTGTAAAAGCCTATTTCATCCCCCTCCCCCCCAGTTTTATTGAGAAATAATTAATATACATCACTGTATAGGTTTAAGACATACAACATGATAGTTTGATTTACATACTTTGTGAGATGATTACCACAGTAGGTTCAGTTAACATCCATTTTCTCATAAAAAGTAAAAAGAAAAAAAAATTTCTGCTTATGATGAGAACTCTTAGGATTTACTCTCCCAGTGACTTTTCTATATATCATGCAGCAGTGTTAACTGCAGCCATCATGTTGTACATTACATCCCATTTTACTTTCACCAACAATGCACTGATGAGTGAATTTGTAGATACATGGTTGGGCACATTTTATTATTATTTAGTTCAAGTTCCTAAATTAGTGGTTATGTATTACATATTAAATTTTTGGAATTGCTGAATTGTGAAAGCAACCTTTGTAACGTTTATTTATATACCAAAATACTGAGGTGGCAGTCTACTTAAACAGCAAATTGAAATTGAAATTTTCTTTAAATAAGAGGTATTCTAAGGAGGATAAAAAAAGTAATATTCTGGTACATTCAGATCCCTTTACTGAAATTGGACCAAGCTAAAATATTAGGCAGTCTAACTTCAGGGCTGGTAAAGGGTCCGGGCTCTAGACTACTCTGCCTTGTCATATGATGTTAACTACCAATCATAGATGACACTGATGGAATGTCTTAAGAAGTTGAATGTGACAGCTTTGTCAGGTAGAGGTCCCAGTGATAAACAGAAAGCTAGACATAACCAAAGCTCTGAGGAACTTCCAGTTTGATGCCTCACTGATAAAATATTTTATCAAGACAGCTTTCCAACCAGGCTAATCTTCTTGACCTGGTTTTCCCTGTCTTTGTCTATCAGCATATTCATTTGACAGTATGCTAATGTAGTGGCAGAAAGTGAAGACAGATTTTCACTCTGTATTTACATTGAACATCTTTATGTTTTGGTAGTGCTTTACTTGGTATGGTTTGTTAGATAGCCTGAGTTTTCTTCAGGAAAATTGTCTGCTTATAATGATAGTACTGACTTAGGAAGCCTGGTTTCCTGTGTGAGTATTACCAGGACAGACATTAGCATGGTTTACTTTTAATTTCCTGCCTCAAAGTCCTTGGAAAACATTTGTAGTTAGTGGGCTGGAAGCATGGAATTTTATAGTAGTTTTATGATATATAATATATATTAGTTTCATGGTATATATAAGTTTAGCTCTCAGGTCTTTCCAAATGCTATGGTGATTCATATTATCTCAGTTATGTCTCTTTTTTTAAAAAAAAATTTAAGTTCAATTTAATTAACATATAGTATTAGTTTCAGAGGTAGAATTTAGTGATGCATCAGTTGCATATAACACTCAGTGCTCATTATATCAAATGGCCTCTTTAATGCCCATCACCCAATTACCCCATCCCCCCCACCTCCCCTCCTGCAACCCCCAGTTTGTTTCCTATAGTTAAGAGTCTCTTATGGTTTGTCTCCTTCTCTGATTTTGTCTTCAGATGTGTCTCTTGTTCAAAATGTAAAGTTCCTCTTCATTTATATTTTATATGGAATGATTTCTCTTGTTATACAAAGATGTTTTTTAATATGAGAACTATATATCCTCTGACTGATGCTGTGTGTTACACCTGAATAGATTTGAGCTTAAAGGTCATACCATATGCTAGCAGGGCTGGCCTCCTAGGTATCATTCACATTTATCCCATTCTTCTGGGTGCAACCACTTACTAATTAATGCCATTTTGAGCAAACTGGCAGCATAAATCTAGATTCCAGACTCAGTCTGGCCCCATAACAGCTTGTCTAGACTTGCAGTTTTTTTTCCTTGTTCTCCTCTCCCCAGCTTTTCCACTTTTCAGCCCCCATCAACATAATCCCAAGTTGCTGACTCAAGCATTGAGTAGTGAGATATTATTGTCCACTAGCAACAACATTACAAGTCTGTATTTCTTGGGTAGCTTTTCTCCATTTTCACTCATTTGATATTTATTGAGCATCTACAATTTGTCAGGTACTGTACTCTGCTGATAAAAGACTGAAGAGGCAATTTCCTCCTCTATGCCTCTTTTAATGTGGGAATAAAAATAACTATATTAAAAATATATTATCGTAAATTCAGTGTGCAGGAAGTGCTATGAAAAAGTTCAAGTAATGGGATGAAAAAATGAGGTAGAATATGGTTTCCTTATACAGGGTGGTCAGGAAAGGCTTCTCAGAGAAGGTGACATTTGATTGAAGACCTGGATGATGAACAGAGATAGCCATGTGAATCCCTGGAGGATGAGTGTTTCAGATAGCAAGCACAACGACCTTCAGATGAGAACTGTCAGCCTGGCCTGTAGAGTGGGCAGAAGGAAGGCCACTGTGATGGAGAACACAGAGGCAAGAGGAGATACAGGGAGATCAGCTGGGAGGGTGGTACTCTAGGTCAGGTGAGATGCAATAGAGGGTCTGGAGTAAGGATGGAAAGGTGGAGTTAGAGAAGAGTGTTTGAAGGTAGAACTAACAGTAAATACTAATGAATTGGAGATGGAGAAAAGGAAGGGAAAAGAGGTCTTGGGAATAAGTCCCATGTATTTGAACTCAGCAAGAGGGAGAATTTTGCCATTTAACTAAAATAAGAATAGTTTGGAATTAGACCAAGGGAAAAGACAGAACTAAATGGGCAAAAATAATATGCTTGGGACATGTAAAATTAAGGTATCTAACAAATATCCAATTATGATATGTATAGAAGCATTTGTGTGTGTGTGAGAGAGAGAGAGCTGTGGCAAAGTATCCTTAAAGATAATTTTTTAAAAGTACTTCAAAAATGATTTGAGCAAAAATAATATTTGCAATATTTTTGGAATAAATGTTTAGCAACCTAATACAAGTATTTTTGGGGGAGGGCTTTTAGTCTTGATACAATTTCAAACAAAAGAAAATTTGCCAGAGTAGTACAAATGATATTCATACACCATTTTTCCAGAATCACAGATTGTTAGTATTTTGCCGCATTTACTTTATCATGCAATGCCTATTATCTGTCTATCCATCTATCTATTCACACAAACACATACACACACATATGATGTATGTATATCAGATACAACATACATTTTTACCAAACCATTTGAAAGTAAATTTCAGACATCATTCCCCTTTATCCCTAAATACTGTAGTGTATTTCCCAGAACAAGACTATTCTCTTATATAAACACAGAACAATTATTGAAATCAGGAAATTAAAGTTGATAAATTGCTATCCTATAATTCCCAGTCCATATTCAAATTTTTCCAATTTTTCTGACAATTCCTTTATAGCTAATTTTTCCCCTTAGGTCCAGGATCTAGTCCAGAATCACACATTGCATTTGATTGTCCTATCTCTCTTTTCTCATTTAGTCTGGAACCGTTCCTCAGCCTTTCTTTATGTTTCTTTATCTTGACTTTTTTGCAGACTACAGGAAACTACATTGTAGAATTAAACACAATATGAATTTAATTTTTCCTCATAATTAGATTCAGGTTGTCCATTTTCAGCAACAAAAGTACAGAAATGATATGTCCTTCTCAGTGTATCATATCAAGGATGGTACTAGTCTATTCAATTATTGGTGATTTTAATTTTTGTTTCTTGGTTCCAATTAAACCTCCACCCACTGGTTTTAGTATTCATTGATATTTTTTTTTGCTATTTCTTGAATAGCGATCATAGTGATCATAGTTGCAAAATTGTGATTTTCTACCTCTAGTGTTTCTACTACATTTATGAAGTCAGTTGTCTTCCAAAAGAGCTTTCCCTTCCTCCTTCTTTACTTATGTATGCAATTATTTATTTATTCATTTACTTACTTATATCACTATCATTTTACTGATTCTTATTTTTTTCAGTGAGTTTTATTTATTTTTTTAAAGATTTTATTTATTTATTTGACAGAGACACAGCAAGAGAGGGAACACAAGCAGGGGGCATGTGAGAGGGAGAAGCAGGCTTTCTGCCAAGCAGGGAGCCAGATGTGGGGCTCGATCCCAGGACCCTGGGATCGTGACCTAAGCCGAAGGCAGACGCTTAACAATTGAGCCACCCAGGTGCCCCTTCAATGAATTTTAATCTATTATTCTCATCATTTACTTGGTTCTATATATTGCCTTCAGTCAGGTTCCTCTGTCATTTGGCATGTGTCAGTCTTTTCAACTGCTTCTAGACTTTCTTGAAACGAGCTACTTTTCACCTTATATCTTTCCTGCCCCAGTCTTGAAGTCAGCCATTTCTTCAAGGAGTCCTGGTTCCTTTTAGTGGGGAATGGTATTTAGAAACCATTAACAAACCAAGGCTCTTTGTGTCTCACCAAGGCAAATACTTTGAAGAATATTTGGAAGTCCTACTTCACAGCTACTTATTTTTAATATCAATGACCAGTAGGCATAAGCTGGTAATATTTTTAATTCACTACTATAAGGTAAAAGGCAGGACTTATTTCTAAGATTTAAAAAATCTTTGATTTTGTATTTTTAAGATCAAATTCAGGGCTATGTGTCTTTGAAGCTTTGTGTACCTTTTGACATTAAGAGATATCAACCCTGCTAATGGATGGAAGAATAAAGGCTTTAGTGCAAATAAGAGTTGGTCCATGTAGTCTAAAAGAGAGTTCTGCTTTGCCTAGCATTAGGGGGTAAGGATTGCTGCTGATATAGTTGAGAATAGCAGAAAGTTGATGTTTCCAAGGCAATAGCACAAAATGTGATCTCTAATATCTGTATTTTCTACACAGAAGTATGTAAGCAAAATAATAAGGCTGGAAAAGAAATGTGCCTAGGTTAATTTCTACATATGCCATCCAGTGGTCTTGCCTCTTTAAAGATGCTTGATGATCATCCCAAAGGATTAGTTCCTATTAACCTCACAGAGACATTCATTTTGTTTTGATGCAATACACAATGCTGGATGGGGCAAAAAAGAATTCAGTAGAACATAACTGTAATGTTTCACATTGATGAAATTTTATATGAGTTAGTTTAGCAAATATTTAGAGTGTTTTACATACAAAACTTCTAATCAAACTAATACAGTAAGTACATACTTTAAGCCCCAGATCATTTCATCCCTTCCAGCTGCTCCAAGCACATAGAAAGTATATAAAAATGGCTTTTAAGAGTAAAAAATTCATAGTCATACAAAAAATAAGGAAAGCATATCCATATATAAAAACCATAAAAGAAATGGAGAGTAGTGAGTGAGGCTTAGCACGGTGGCCAAAAGCTGGTGGAGACTTCTTTGGGTTCATTTGCTATGGGGTATCAGGGAATAAAAGCACCCCAGCGTAAGGTGGGGAGCTGTAGCCAGGCTTACTGCTATAATTTCAGTCAGCTCCCCTTCTTTCCTGAAAGGGGATGATGATAGCTGCTATTAATCATGCCTGAGCCTATGGCTTATATCAGGCTGCATTCCTGGGAAATTAGGAGGACACAGATATAACCTCTAAACTAGGAACTGAGCTAAGACTCTGCTGGTTTATTGATTTGCAGTATCTCCATGTAACTAAAGGAGCTCCACAAAGCCAACATGTGACCTTGTTTTGTATTAGAACACCAGAAAACTGGGACAACCTGAAGAGGATGGTTGTAAAACTAAGATGCAGGAAACATTGAGCAAAGAAAGAGTGAGGAGGAAAACAAGTAAAGGGTGAAGGAGATGAGAGAGAGAAGTTAAAACATCAACTTAAAATTAGCTTGCAACCAAAATTCCCACAAATGAATACTATAAGAGAACTAAGTAAAGAAAATCAGCAGTTAAAAGATGGAATAAGTTAAGAAGAAACTAAAATAACAAAAAATTAAAAACAATCGTATTTAGGATCTTCAAGATATAATTGATGGGAGAACTTCCTTTATTTATAAGAAGTTACCATAGGGGTGCCTGGGTTGGCTCAGTTGTTAAGCATCTGCCTTTGGCTCAGGTCATGATCCCAGGTCCTGGGTTCGAGCCCTGTGTCGGACTCCCTGCTTAGTGAGGAGGTCTATTTCTCCCTCTCACTTTGCCCCTTCCCCTGCTTGTGCTCTCTGTCTCTCTCAAATAAATAAATCAATCTGAAAAAAAGGAGTTATGATAAACAATGGCAGAAAAACACAATTTCCATCCTCAAGGAGTTTATGATAAAGATTCTGTCTATGGATAGATGATAGATATGGATATAGTACCTTTATCATCATAAGCAATGAGTGAATATATATATACATATATATATAATATAACTTATATAATACACCTGACTTTATTGACTATTATATATATAATACATATATACTTTGCCCAGTCAAAATACATACAAATTTTAGAATGCATTATAATGTATATTATTATTATCTGTGACATTTGCAGTGATTTTTTATAAAAAGATGGAAAAGTTCTTTCTGACATATAGCATTATTTCTATTGGAAGATATTATTTGAATTCCATTTTAACTTATAGCACCTAAGTTCTGTCTCCAGTGACTTCTTTCTTTTAATATGCATTTGAGATTGGTCTATGTTGTTGCATATATTTGTATATTCCTTTACATTGTAGAGTAGCTTTCACTGTATGAATATACCAAGTTTTATCTATACATCAGTTTGAGGACATTTGGTTTCCAGTTTTTTGGAGACTATGAATATAGTCACTATAAACATGCCCATAAACATTTTAGGATAAATTCATATTATTATTTCATTTGGATAAATACCTAGGGGTGAGATTCCTGAATTACATGTAAAAAGTATGTTTAGTTTTATAAAAAACAGTCACACTGTTATCCAAAGTGGCTACACTCTTTTGCCTTCCCATTTGGAACATATTAAAGCTCTAGTTGTGAACACTTGATATTGCCATTTTTTTAAATTTTTGTTTTTTAATTGTAGACATTCATACAGATGTGCAATAGTATCTTGTTGTAGTCTTAAATCTCCTTTGCCTAATGATTACTGATGCAGAGCAAATTTTCATGTACTTATTTAGCATCTATAGATCTTGTTTTGTAAAATATTTGAAAGTTTTTTTAAAATCATGGATATAAGTTCTTTGTTAGATATCTGTTTTGCAAATATTTTCTATCTGTGGTATGTCTTTACATCTTCCAAGGCAGTATGTTACACAAAGAAAAACATTTTAATTTTGATGAAGTCTAGTTAATGACATAAAATTTTGTATTGTTAAAATAGTTTTATATTAGTTTCAGGTGTACAATATAGTGATTCAACAATTGTATACATTGCTCAGTGCTCATCATGATGAATCTACTCTTTTTCCCCATCACCTATTTCACCCATTCCTCAACCCACCTCCCCTCAGGTAACCATCAGTTTGTTCTCTATAGTTGAGTGTCTGTTTTCTCATTTGTCTCTTTTTTTTCTTGGCTCATTTGTTTCTTAAATTCCACATACGAGTTAAGTCTTATATTTATCTTTCTGTGACTGACTTATTTCACTTAACGTTATACTCTCTAGATCCATCCATGTTGCAGCAAATGGCAAGATTTCAAACCTTTTTTTAAGATTATTTATTTGAGAGAGCATGCACAGGGTCAGGGAGGGGCAGTGGAGAGGGAGAAATTTAAGCAGATTCTGTGCTGAGTGTGGAATCTGATGTAGGGCTCAATCTCATGATCCTGAGATCATGACCTGAGCCAAAACCAAGAGTTGGATGCCCAACCAACTGTGCCACCCAGGCGCCTCAACATTTCAAACCTTTTTATGGTTGATTAATATTCTATTGTGTGTGTATGTATACACACCACATCTTCAGTATCCATTCATCTATTGAGCGACACTTGGGTTGCTTCCCTAATTTGGCTATTGCAAATAAAGCTGAAATAAACATAGGGGACTGTTTTCATATTCTTTGGGTAAATACCCAGTAGTAGAACTACTGAAATATATGGTAATTCTATATTTAATTTTTTGAAGAACCTCCATACTGTCTTCCACAGTGGCTACCCCAGTTTGCATTCCCACCAACAGTGTATGAGGGTTCCTTTTTCTCCACATCCTCACCAACACTTGTTGTTTTTTGTTTTTGATTTTAGCCATCTGACAGGTGTGCAGTGATATCTCATTGTGATTTTGATTGGCCTTTCAGTGATGATCAGTGATGTTGAGCATCTTTTCTTGGGTCTTTTGGCCATCTGGATGTCATTTTGGAGAAATGTCTGTTCATGTTATCTGCCTGTTTTTAAATTTGGATTATATGGGGTTTTTTTGGTATTGACTTTTATAAATTCTTTACATATTTTGGATACTAACACTTTATTGGATTTGTCACTTGCAAATATCTTCTCTCATTCCATAGGTTGCCTTTTAGTTTGGTTAATCATTTCCTTTGCTGCAGAGGCATTTTATTTTGATGTAGTCCCAACAGTGTATTTTTGCTTTTCTTTCTCTTGCCTCAGGAGACATATCTGGAAAAATGTTGCTAGGCTGATGTCAGAAATTACTGCCTCTGCTCTCTTCTGGGATTATTGTGGTTTCAGGTCTCACATTTAGGTCTTTAATCCATTTTGAGTTTATTTTTGTGTATGGTGTAAGGAAATGGTCCAGTTTCATTCTTCTGCATGTAGCTGTCCAGTTTGCCCAACACCATAGGTGGAAGAGACCATCTTTTTTTCCCCACTGCATGTACTTGACTCCTTTGCAAATATTAATTGATCATATATTTGTGGGTTCATTTCTGGACTTCTTCTATCCTGTTCCATTGATCTATATGTCTACTTTTCTGCCAGTATCATACTGTTTTGATTACTATAGCTTTGTAGCATATCTTGAAGTCTACGATTGTGAGAGCTCTAGTTTTGTTCTTTTTTTTTTATTATGTTAGGTTAATCACCATACATTACATCATTAGTTTTTGATGTAGTGTTCCATGATTCATTGTTTGCATACAACACCCAGTGCTCCATTCAGTAGTTGCCCTCTTTAATACCCATTACCAGGCTAACCCATCCCCTGACGCCCCTCCCCTTTAGAACCCTCAGTTTGTTTCTCAGAGTCCATAGTTTCTCATGGTTTGCTCTCCCACCGATTTCCCCCCCTTCATTTCTCCCTTCCTACTATCTTCTATTTTCTTTTTTTAACATAAAATGTATTATTTGTTTCAGAGGTACAGGTCTGTGATTCATCAGTCTTACACAATTCACAGCGCTCACCATAGCACATACCCTCCCCAATGTCTATCACCCAGCCACCCCATCCCTGCCACCCCCCACCAGTCCAGCAAGCCTCAGTTTGTTTCCTGAGATTAAGAATTCCTCATATCAGTGAGGTCATATGATACATGTCTTTCTCTGATTGACATATTTCGCTCAGCATAATACCCTCTGGTTCCATCCACGTCGTTGCAAATGGCAAGATTTCATTTCTTTTGATGGCTGTATAATATTCCATTGTGTATATATATGTATGTATATACCACATCTTCTTTATCCATTCATCTCTCGATGGACATCTTGGCTCTTTCCATAGTTTGGCTATTGTGGACATTGCTGCTATAAATATCGGGGTGCACATACCCCTTTGGATCACTATATTTGTATCTCTGGGGTAAATACCCAGTAGTGCAATTGCTGGGTTGTAGGGCAGCTCTATTTTCAACTTTATGAGGAACCTCCATACTGTTTTCCAGAGTGGCAGCACCAGCTTGCATTCCCACCAACAGTATAGGAGGGTTCCCCTTTCTCCGCATCCCCGCCAACATCTGTCATTCCTGACTTGTTAATTTTAGCCATTCTGACTGGTGTGAGGTGATATCTCATTGAGGTTTTGATTTTTA
Organism: Neomonachus schauinslandi; assembly: GCF_002201575.2. Classification (NCBI taxonomy): domain Eukaryota; kingdom Metazoa; phylum Chordata; class Mammalia; order Carnivora; family Phocidae; genus Neomonachus; species Neomonachus schauinslandi. The sequence continues at coordinate 83,517,275 of NC_058409.1, read as the reverse complement.
TTTCCCTGGTACTGAGCGATGTTGAGCACTTTTTCATGTGTCTGTTGGCCATTTGGATGTCTTCTTTGGAAAAATGTCTGTTCATGTCTTCTGCCCATTTCTTGATTGGATCATTTGTTCTTTGGGTGTTGAGTTTGAGAAGTTCTTTATAGATTTTGGATACTAGCCCTTTATCTGATACATCATTTACAAATATCTTCTCCCATTCTGTCGGCTGTCTTTTGGTTTTGTTGACTGTTTCCTTTGCTTTGCAAAAGCTTTTTATCTTGATGAAGTCCCAATAGTTCATTTTTGCCCTTGCTTCCCTTGCCTTTGGCGATGTTTCTAGGAAGAAGTTGCTGCGGCTGAGGTCAAAGAGGTTGCTGCCTGTGTTTTCCTCTAGGATTTTGATGGATTCCTGTCTCACATTGAGGTCTTTCAACCATTTGGAATCTATTTTTGTGTGTGGTGTAAGGAAATGGTCCAGTTTCATTCTTCTGCAGGTGGCTGTCCAATTTTCCCAACACCATTTGTTGAAGAGACTGTCTTTTTTCCATTGGACATTCTTTCCTGCTTTGTCAAAGATGAGTTGACCATAGAGTAGAGGGTCCATCTCTGGGCTGTCTATTCTGTTCCATTGATCTATGTGTCTGTTTTTGTGCTAGTACCATACCGTCTTGATGATCACAGCTTTGTAATAGAGCTTCAAGTCTGGAATTGTGATGCCACCAGCTTTGCTTTTCTTTTTCAAAATTCCTCCGGCTATTCAGGGTCTTTTGTGGTTCCATACAAATTTTAGGATTATTTGTTCCATTTCTTTGAAAAAAGTGGATGGTATTTTGATACGGATTGCATTGAATGTGTAGATTTTTCTAGGTAGCATTGACATCTTCACAATATTTGTTCTTCCAATCCATGAGCATGAAACATTTTTCCATTTCTTTGTGTCTTCCTCAATTTCTTTCATGAGTATTTTATAGTTTTCTGAGTACAGATCCTTTGCCTCTTTGGTTAGATTTATTCCTAGGTATCTTATGGTTTGGGGTATAATTGTAAATGGGATCAACTGCTTAATTTCTCTTTCTTCTGTCTTATGGTTTGTGTATAGGAATGCCACTGATTTCTGTGCATTGATTTTATATATGCCACTTGACTGAATTCCTGTATGAGTTCTAGCAGTTTTGGGTGGAGTCTTTGGGGTTTTCCACATAAAGTATCATATCATCTGCAAAGAGTGAGAGTTTGACTTCTTCTTTGCCGATTCAGATGTCTTTTATTTCTTTTTGTTGTCTGATTGCTGTGGCTAGGACTTCTAGTACTATGTTGAATAGCAGTGGTGATAGTGGACATCCCTGCCATGTTCCTGACCTTAGGGGGAAAGCTCTCAGTTTTTCCCCATTGAGAATGATATTCGCTGTGGGTTTTTCATAGATGGCTTTTATGATATTGAGGTATGTACCCTCTATTCTTACACTCTGAAGAGTTTTAATCAAGAAAGGATGCTGTACTTTATCAAACGCTTTTTCTGCATCTATTGATAGGATCATATGGTTCTTGTTCATTCTTTTATTAATGTATTGTATCACGTTGATTGATTTGCAGATGTTCAACCAACCTTGCAGCCCAGGGATAAATCCCACTTGGTCATAGTGAATAATCCTTTTAATGTACGGTTGGATCCTAGTGGCTAGTATTTTGGTGAGAATTTTTGCATCCATGCTCATCAAGGATATTGGTCTGTAATTCTCCTTTTTGATGGGGTCTTTGTCTGGTTTTGGGATCAAGGTAATGGTGGCCTCATAAAATGAGCTTGGAAGTTTTCCTTCCATTTCTATTTTTTGGAACAGTTTCAGAAGAATAGGTATTAATTCTTCTTTAAATGTTTGTTAGAATTCCCCTGGGAAGCCATCTGGCCCTGGGCACTTGTTTGTTGGGAGATTTTTGATGACTGCTTCAATTTCCTTAGTGGTTATGGGTCTGTTCAGGTTTTCTGTTTCTTCCTGGTTCAGTTTTGGTAGTTTATACATCTCTAGGAATGCATCCATTTCTTCCAGATTATCTAATTTGCTGGCATATAGTTGTTCATAATATGTTCTTATAATTGTTTGTATTTCTTTGGTGTTGGTTGTGATCTCTCCTCTTTCATTCATGATTTTATTTATTTGGGTCCTTTCTCTTTTCTTTTGGTAAGTCTGGCCAGGGGTTTATCAATCTTGTTAATTCTTTCAAAGAACCAGTTCCTAGTTTCATTGATCTGTTCTACTGTTCTTTTGGTTTCTATTTCATTGATTTCTGCTCTGATCTTTATTATTTCTCTTCTCCTGCTGGGTTTAGGCTTTATTTGCTCTTCTTTCTCCAGCTCCTTTAGGTGTAGGGTTAGGTTGTGTATTTGAGACCTTTCTTGTTTCTTGAGAAAGGCTTGTACTGCTATATACTTTCCTCTTAGGACTGCCTTTGCTGCATCCCAAAGATTTTTGAACAGTTGTGTTTTCATTTTCATTTGTTGCCATGAATTTTTTAAATTCTTCTTTAATTTCCTGGTTGACCCATGCATTCTTTAGTAGGATGCTCTTTAGCCTCCATGTATTTGAGTTCTTTCTGACTTTCCCTCTTGTGATTGAGTTCTAGTTTGAAAGCATTGTGGTCCGAAAATAGGCAGGGAATGATCCCAATCTTTTGGTACCAGTTGAGACCTGATTTGTGACCTAGGCTGTGATCTATTCTGGAGAATGTTCCATGGGCACTAGAGAAGAATGTGTATTCTGTTGCTTTGGGATGGAATGTTCTGAATATGTCTGTGAAGTCCATTTGGTCCAGTGTGTCATTTAAAGTCTTTATTTCCTTGTTGATCTTTTGCTTAGATGATCTGTCCATTTCAGTGAGAGGGGTGTTAAAGTCCCCCACTATTATTGTATTGTTGTCGATGTGTTTCTGTGCTTTGGTTATTAATTGGCTGCTCCCATGTTAGGGGCATAGATATTTACAATTGTTAGATCTTCTTGTTGGATAGACCCTTTAAGTAGGATATAGTGTCCTTCCTCATCTCTTATTATAGTCTTTGGTTTAAAATCTAATTTGTCTGATCTAAGGATAGCCATCCCAGCTTTCTTTTGGTGTCCATTAGCATGGTAAATGGTTTTCCACCCCCTCACTTTCAATCTGGGGTATCTTTGGGTCTAAAATGAGTCTCTTGCAGACAGCATATTGATGCCCCTTGTTTTTTTATCCAATCTGATAGCCTGGGTCTTTTGATTGGGGCATTTAGCCCATTTACATTCAGGCTAACTATTGAAATATATGAATTTAGTGCCACTGTATTGCCTGTGAGGTGACTGTTACTGTATATTGTCTGTGTTCCTTTCTGGTCTCTGTTACTTTTAGGCTCTCTCTTTGCTTAGAGGACCCCTTTCAATATTTCTTGTAGGGCTGGTTTTGTGTTTGCAGATTCCTTTAGTTTTTGTTTGTCCTGGAAGCTTTTTATCTCTCCTTCTATTTTCAATGACAGCCTAGCTAGATATAGTATTCTTGGCTGCATATTTTTCTCATTTAGTGCTCTGAATATATCATGCCAGTCCTTTCTGGCCTGCCAGGTCTCTGTGGATAGGTCTGTTGCCAATCTAATGTTTTTACCATTGTAGGTTACAGATCTCTTATCCTGAGCTACCTTCAGTATTTTCTCTTTGTCTCTGAGACTCGTAAATTTTACTATTAAATGTCGGGGTGTTGACCTATTTTTATTGATTTTGAGGGGGGTTCTCTGTGCCTCCTGGATTTTGATGCCTGTTTCCTTCCCCAAATTAGGGAAGTTCTCTGCTATAATTTGCTCCAATATACCTTTTTCCCCTCTCTCTCTTTCTTCTTCTTCTGGGATCCCAATTATTCTGATATTGTTTCATCTTATGGTATCACTTATCTCTCAAATTTTGCTCTCATAATCCAGTAGTTGTTTATCTCTCTTTTTCTCAGCTTTTTTATTTTCCATCATTTGGTCTTCTATATCACTAATTCTCTCTTTTGCCTCATTTATCCTAGCAGTTAGAGCCTCCATTTTTTATTGCACCTCATTAGTAGCCTTTTTGATTTCGACTTGGTTAGATTTTAGAATTCTTTTATTTCTCCAGAGAGGGTTTCTCTAATATCTTCCATACTTTTTTTCAAGCCCAGTTAGTATCTTTAAAATCCTCATTCTGAACTCCAGTTCCACCATCTTATTAATGTCCATATTGATTCGGTCCCTGGTAGTCGGTACTGCCTCTTGTTCTTTTTTTTGAGGTGATTTTTTCTGTCTTGTCATTTTGTCCAGAGGACAGTAGATGAATGAGAGAACAGAATGCTAACAGGGTAACAACGACCCCAGAAAAATATACACTAAACAAATCAGAAGAGATCTGAAACCAGGGGAAAAGAAAGGGAAAGAAAGAAAAAAAAGAAAGAAAGAAAAAGATAAAAAAATAAAAGAATATGATCAAATATGATCAGGCTGGTGCATAGATCAGTGCCACAGACTAGATTTGGGGCATATTTTGGTCTGTTAGAAGAAAGTGCCTCCCAAAATTTTAAAGAAATAAAAGCGTATATAGGTACAAAAATAACGGTAAATATGATGAACCAATGAAATATGACTGTAAAGATGAAAATTATAAAAGATTTTATAAAAGGAATTGATAAGATAGGAAGTTGGTTGAAAAAAGAAAGAAGAGGAATTTTTTTTTTAAAAAAAAGGGAGAATATGATCAGGCAGGAGACTAGAACAAAGCCATACACTAGAGATTTAGGGTATATTTTGGTCTGTTAGAAGAAACTATATCCCAAAATTTTAAAGAGAGAGCAACTTATATATATATATATATACCAAATATAAGGTTAACTACTATGAAGGGATAGAATATGACTCTAAAAATGAAAAATAAAAAAATTTTTTATAAAGGGATTGATAAGATATTGGTTGAAAAAGGGAAAAAGAAAAATTAAAAAAAAATTTTTTTAAATTAACTTTGAAAGACTAACAAATCAGGGGGGAAAAGCCATGAATTCTATGTGCTGTATTCCCCTAGCGGTGGAGTTCTGCCATTCTCATTGATCGGTAAACTTGGTCTTGGCTGGCTATTCTTGCTGATCTTCTGGGGGAGGGGCCTGTTGCAGTGGTTCCCAAATGTCTTTGCTGGAGGTGGAATTGCCCCGCCCTTGCCAGGTCTGGGCTAAGTAATCTGCTCGGGTTTGCTCTTGGGAGCTTTTGTTCCCTGCAAGCTTTCCGTACAGCTTTGGAGGAGGAGAATGAAAATGGCGGCCTCCCAGTCTCTGCCCAGAGGAGCTGAGAACTTGGGCCCCGCTCCTCAGTGAGCCCCCAGAGAAAAGCAGTCAATCACTCCCATCTCCCCAGTCTCCAGCCACACTCGGTGCTCACCCGGCCTGTGACCGAGTGTTTCTATCTCTGGCACACAACCCCCTGTGGAGTCTCCAAACTCAGCAGATCCCTGCGGTGCACTCCTGTGCCACTCCTCCTGGTGGGGAAGAAGGGGAGTCTCCCCGGATCTGCCACTTGTTGGGTCCCTGCTGGAAGAGCAGTGGTCCAACTGTGCCATGATCACAGTTTATGGCAACCCCGAGCTGAGAGCCCACTCCTCGGTCCGTCTCTGCAGCTGGCTTCCCTGCTCCGATACCTGGGAACTCCGTGGCACTCAGGTACCCCTGGTCTTTCTGTGACCCCGAGGGTCCTGAGACCACACTGTCCCAGTGAGTGTCCCACCCCCTGCTCAGCCACTGGAGTGGCGTCCCTCAGTGGAGCAGACTTCTAAATTCCAATTTTCTGCTCCGCAGCTCTATCACTTGTCAGTAGCAGCTAACGGAGGCCCCCTCCCTCACCGTCTATCTTCCCAAATACCGCCTCAGATTCACTTCTCCGCACGTCCTACCTTCCAGAAAGTGGTCGCTTTTCTGTCCAGAGAGTTGCTGCTATTCTTTTCTTCGATCTCCTGTTGAGTTCGTAGGTGTTCAGAATGGTTTGATCCCTATCTAGCTGAATTCCTGGGACCAGACGAAATTTAGGTCTCCTACTCCTCCACCATCTTGCTCCTCCTAGTTTTGTTCTTTTTAAGATTGCTTTGCCTATTCAGGATCTTTTACGGTTCCATACAAATTTTAAGATTATTTTTTCTAGTTCTGTGAAAAAAATGCTATTGGTATTTTGATCGAGATTGCATTAAGTCTGTAGATTGCTTTGGGTAGTGTGGTCATTTTAATGTTTGTTCTTCCAATTCATGAGCATGAGATATCTTTCCATTTGTTTGTGGTATAGTTCTTTTACCTCCTTGGTTAAGTTTAATCGTAGGTATTTTATTATTTTTGGTGCAATTGTAAATGGGATTGTTTTCTTAATTTCTTTCTGCTGCTTCATTATTAGTGTACAGAAATGCAACAGATTTCTGTATATTGATTTTGTATATTGTGACCTTACTGAATTCATTTATCAGTTCCACTAGTTTTTTGGTGGAGTTTTTAGGGTTTTCCATATATAGTATCATGGCATCTGCAAATAATGAAAGTTTTACTTCTTTCTTACTAATTTGGATGTCTTTTGTTTCTTTTTCTTATCCGAGTGCTGTGGTTAGGACTTCTATGTAGTATTATGTTAAATAAAAGTGGTGAGAGTGGACGTCCTTGTCTTGTTCCTGATCTTAGGGAAAAAGCTCTGTTTTTCTTCATTGAGTTTGATGTTCACTGTTGGTTTTTTCATATATGGCCTTTATTATGTTGAGGTATGTTCCATCTAACCCTAATTTGTTGAGGGTTTTTACCATGAATCTATGTTGTATTTTGTCAAATGCTTTCTCTGCATCTGTTGAAATGATCATATGATTTTTATCCTTAGTTTTGCTAATGTGATGTGTCATGTTGACTGATTTGCAAATATTGAACCACTCTTGCATAACAGGAATAAATCTCATATGATCATAGTGAATGATGTTTTTAATGTATTGTTGGATTTGGTTTGCTAATATTTTGTTGAGGATTATTGCCTCTATGTTCATCAGAGATAAACATCTCTTTTTTGCAGTGTCTTTATCTGGTTTTAGTATCAAGGTAATTCTGGTCTCATATAATGAATTTGGAACCTTTCCTTCATCTTCTATTTTTTAGAATAGTTTGAGAAGAATAGCTGTGCACTTTTCATTAAATGTTTTCAAAGAACCAGCTCCTGATTGGTAGAATTCACCTGTGAAAACTTCTGGTCCTGGACTTTAGTTTTGTTGTTGTTGTTGTTTGTTTTGTTTTTTATTTTTAGAAACACAGTACAATAATTAATCTTATTTGTTCAAGGGCTCCTATTGCAAACATTAAACCAAGCATGGGCATTGATTCTGTGAACCCAGATTAATATATTTGGGAAGATAAAAACAAACTGTGATCCATGTATATGGATGAAAAACTAAAGGCTCATGGTTAATCACATTATAGTTTTAAATTTCTATAGCCTAGAAGCCAGAAGTCACAGGTCTTTTAGGTCTTTCTGGATGTCCGATAAGGTATTTGTACTTTTCTTGAGCTGAGGAATCTTATCATCCTTTAGCTTCTGATTGATAACACTGGTTAATCTCTGAGCATTCAGGATACATGGGAGGCTCAGGAACACTTCATTCTTAATGCCATACATTCCTTCACTATTGTTGCCACTGGATGTATCCTGGATAGATTTTTAAGCATGGATTCAATGAGATCAGCCACACTTAATCCAATAGCCCCGTTGGTATATCCTTTTAGCTTGATGACTTCATAGGCACTTTCAGCTACCATCTTATTCGCTTCTTTCCAGTTTTCACTGTCATTGTCAGTTCTCATTTCTGGATTAATTTCCTGGAGAGAAATGCCTGCCACATTCACTCCACTCCACACAGCCACATGTGAGTCTCCATGTTCTCCCAAAATGCATCCATGGCAGTTGAATGAATGCCATGTTTTTCAGCCATAAGATAGTGAAATCTAGCAGAATCCAGATTACAACCATTTCCAATCACAGGATGCTTGTGTAGGCCACATAGTTTCCAGGTAACATATATAAGAATATCCACTGGGTTGGAAACCACAAATTATGATACAATCAGGACTATACTTGACTATCTGAGGAATAATGAATTTGAAGAAATGAACATTCCTCTGCACCAGATTGAGGTGGCTCTCTCCCTCCTGCTGGTGGACTTCCACAGTTACCACCAAAATCTTAGAATTGGCAGTCGCAGAATAATCTTTATCTGCCACAATTGTAGGTGTCTGAAGAAATAAGCTCCCATGTTGCAGATCCATCATTTCTCCTTTGAAATTATTTTCCAAAACATCCACAAGGGCAAGTTCATCTGCCAGAGACTTTCCCAGAATGCTGATGGCACATGCCATACCAACTTGTCCAACACCCACTACAGTGATCTTATTGTTTGGATTGGTTGCTTCTTCTGCAACTGGTGCACTCAGTTTTTCCTTAAGAGTTGCCATTATGGCCAGGAGAGAAACGGCTGTAAGAGTCATGGGAAGAAGACAATGTCAGCTGTGTGTGTCTCCTCCAGTGCAGGATCTGCCTATTGGGAGTTTTTTTTTTTATTATAGATTCAATTTCATTGCTATTAATCAGTCTGTTCAAATTTTCTATTTCTTCCTGCTTCAGTTTTGGTAGGTGATATGTTTTTAGGAATTTATCCATTTCTTCTAGGTTGTCCAATTTGTTGGCTTTGTAATTTTTTCATATCCTCTTATGATCTTCTGTATTTCTGTGGTGACTGTTATATCTCTTTCATTCCTAATTTTATTTGGACCCCCTCTCTCTCTTTTTTTTTTGAATGAGTCTGGCTAAAGGTTTATCAATTTTCAAAGAACCAGCTCCTGATTTCATTGATTTGTTCTATTGTTTTTTTTTTTTTGGTTTCTATTTTGTTTTTGCTCTACTCTTTTTATTTTCTTCCTTCTACTGGTTTTGGATTTTGTTTGTGTTCTTCTTTTTCTAGCTCTTTAGGTGTAAGGTTAGGTTTTTTTATTTTAGATTTTTTTGTTTTTGTTTTTGAGGTAGGCCTATAAAGCCATAAACTTTCTCTTAGAATAACTTTTGCTGCATCCCAAGATTTTTTTTTTTTTTTTTTTTATTCATGAGAGACAGAGCGAGAGAGAAAGGCAGAGGGAAAAGCAGGCTCCCAAGGAACAGGGAGCCTGATGCGGGACTCTATCCCAGGACCCTGAGATCAGGACCTGAGTCGAAGGCAGACGCTTAACCATCTGAGCCACCCAGGCGCCCTTTTTTTTTTTTTTTCCTCCCAAGATTTTGGATTGTCATATTTTCATTTGTTTCCAGTATTTTTTATTTCCTCTTTGATTTCTTGGTTTACCCACATTGTGTGGTAGCATGTTATTTTTTTAATAGTAATGACCAGGTTTTCCAAAAAATAAATAAAATTGCAATGCTTTAACTACATTAGCTAAGAAAAAAGGAGAGTATACTCAAAAACCAAAGTGAGAAATGGAAGAGAAAAACAATACAACACATAACCACAGAATACATAATGTGATAACAGATTACTGTAGCCAATTACATACTAACAAATCAGATAACTTAATTAACATCTATGTATTTATGCTCTTTCCAAATTTTTTCTTGTGGTTAATTTCTAGCATTTTGGTTGGAAAAGATGCACAGTGTGACTTCAATCTTTCTGAATTTGTTGAGACTGTTTTGTGGCTTAATATGTGATCTATTCTGGAGATGGTTCCATGTGCACTTGAGAAGAACGTGTATTGTTTCAGGATGAATTATTTTGAACATGTCTGCTAAATCCATCCTTCCAATATGTCATTCAAAGCAATTGTTTCCTTTGTGATTTTTCTGTTTGGATGATCTATTCATTCATATAAGTAGGGTGTTAAAATCACCTATTATTATTCTATTACTATTGACTACTTCATGTATGTTATAAGCTGCTTTATGTATTTGGGTACTCCCATGTTGGATGCATAAATATTTACAACGTTTGTATCTTGTTAGATTATTTCTTTTATGATAATGCGGTGTTCTTCTTTTTTTCTTGTTACTGTCTTTGTTTTAAAGTCTATTTTGTCTGATATAAGTATTGTTACCCTGGCTTTCTTTTCACTTCCATTTGCATAATAAATGCTTTTTCACCCCTTCACTTTCAATCTGTATGTGTCTTTAGATATGGAATGTGTCTCTTGTGGAAAGAATATAAATGTATCTTTTTTATTTAATCCATTCCATCACCCTGTGTATTTGATTGGAGCATTTAGTCCATTTACATTCAAAGTAATTATTGATAGGTATGTACATATAGCCATTTTGTTACTTGTTTTATGGTTTTTGTAGTTCTACTCTTTTCCTTTCTTGCTCTCTTCTCTCATGGTTTGCTAGCTTTCTTTAGTGATATACTTGGATTCCTTCCTCTTTATTGTTTGTCTATCTGTTAGTGGTTTTTTATTTGTGGTTACCATTGGGTTTGGATATAACATCTTATATGTATAGCAGTCTATATTAAGTTGATGGTCACTTAAGTTTGAATCCATTCTTTACTTCTCTCACCTCCATGTTTTAGGTATATAGGGTTATACTTTACATCCTTTTATTTTGTGAATCCTTTTACTGATTTTTATAGATATACTTGATTTTACTGCTTTTGTGCTTCATGTTCAGGCATGTTACTTATATCCATTTCATTAGGTCTCTTGCTGTGATTTTTGTCCTTTTTTTTTTTTTCATTTGGGACATACTGCTCTGAATCTTCATTTTGTCTCCCTCTGTGACTGTTTCTGTGTGTTATGGAAGTAAGGTATGTCTCCTGAACTTGAACATAATGGCCTTATGAAGAAGAGATCCTGTAGTGACCTGCAGTGTAATGTCCCCTGTTCACCAGAACCTGGCACTTCAGGGGTGTTTCCTGTGTGTGTGTTGTGTGCACCCTGCTGTTGTGGCTGAGCTGCTTTTGCCTTCAGTCCAGTTATCTGTGATGGCTCTCTTTGCCTATTGTGGGCAGAGTTTGGTCCCCTATTAGTGGGCAGTCTTGGACCACCTGGGCTTAAGTTCAGTCAGACCAGGCATGTGCCAATGATGCAATAGCATCAAAGAGCATGAAACTTCACAGGTGGGGCATGCAGTGCCAGTAATTTCTGCACTGGCAGGAGGGGATCTCTAGCTGCCAAGGACCTAGGCAGGCCAGGTGAGATCTAGGCAGATCTGAAGAACCCCCAGGGTTGGGAAGCAGGGTGTAGCAATGTTTTGTCCAGTGTGCTGTAGGAGGTAACCTGGAGCTAAGGCCTGGCTGGGACGGCCATGTCTGCTGAACGAGATGGTATGACTCACACTGTTAGCAAGTTAGGTGGTAAGTGTGCTGTGGTGGTTCCCACAGGTGTCCCTGTGTCTAGGCTGGGAAGTAGGGGAGGGAAATGGCCCATACCAACCCTTTTTGCTGGAGAAGTCTCCCAATGACCCTTGCCCGTCCAGCACACTCTCTGACATTAGTAAACAAATCTCCCTCCCATATACCATAGGTATTTTTCAAAACTGCTGCTTCTGTGATGTATCTCTGTGGGGCTGTTTGTTGTGTTGTCTCTTTAAGGGTGGGGATTCAGTTTCCCTTCCCCTCCCAGGTTTCCTAGAAGCGTACTGATTTTTTAAATTCCAGCTTTTAAGCCCCACTGATTGTAAGAACTCAAAAATTTGGCCTCTCTGGTTTTCAAAGCCAAATGTTATAGGGATTCATCTTCCTCATTCTAGCTCCCTGTGCCTGGAGTTTCAGGTGTGAGGATCTGTTTCTCTCCCTTTTCCATGCCTACAAAGTGCCTCTCTCTTGAGGACATTCCTGCTGGTCTGTTTAGCTCCTGACCTGGTCTCTACCCTTCCTACCCTCTTTGATGTGGACTCTTGTCTACATTTAGCTGTGAAGAGTCTGTTCTATCAGTCTTTGGACCATTTTCTGGGTTATTGACACTGATGTGTCTGTTATCTAGTTGTATCCATGGGACAAGGTGCGGTTAGGGTCCTCTGACTCCACCATCTTCACTGGAATGCCTCTATACTTTCTATAAAGTACCTAAATTAAGAGATTAAGAATGGACTTAACTCAAAGCTTCAGAGTGTTTTCAACCAAAATAGAGAACAAGAAAGAGCAATACCATTGAAATAAAGCCATTAGACTCTACATTATTTGAAGACAATAATCTGTTATTTAGCTTTAGAAACAATCATCCAGCTAATACTTCTACAAACACTGGCAGTCAACATTGAATTAAATTAAACATAGATTTCAGTTTAATTGTTTTACATTTGTTACAAAATTGAATAAAAATAGTATTGCATAAAAATAGCATTGTGTAAAAATAAAATTATAATTTATTTAACAAGCTTAAATAATATTAATGTGGCTCCAAAAATACACATTATAGTTTTAAAATCTGACAAAAGGAGTAAGTAAAAATGTGTTACATTCCCCCTCTTATATAGAGTGGGGAAATAATCAAAAGGAGATTATGATGCAAAGTCTGTTTTTTTACCCTAATAATTTTTGATATATAGAATTTTTTGAGAAATATTAATGTAATGAAAAGAACTAAAAATAGAATATATGCCTTCCTAATCATGGGAGTAAATTAGAAGAGGAATAACAAAATTCTACATGGAGAATATACACAGTAAAAACAATAAATCATACAAGACATAGCAAATAAAACAAAAAAAAGACAAGACATATAAATTATAATAAAAGTAAATGCCATTAGTTCCATAGTAGCCAAAGGAAAAATTAAACTAAGTGTAACTGAGAAGAAACTGTTAAAATGAGATTAAATTTAAAAAAAAGGAATGAAAACGATTTGTTAGGAAAAATCAAACATTAAAATATGGTGAGTTGCAACACTGTTTTCAGACAAATTTGAATTTTAAGCAGAAATCATTAAACAGTTCAAAGACCATAATGTTACATTGACAAATGGCACATTTGACAACTAATGCATTCTCATTGACTATTTCCACATATACTGAAAGTGACTGGAAGGAAATAAGCCAAATTAAACAGCAATTATCTCAAGGAGATATGATCATAGACAATTTGCACTTTGATGATACATACTGTTCTGGATTCATGCCCATAAATATTTAGAAAGGAAAGAAGTTAATGAAAGAAAGAAAAAACTTTCTGCAAAATAAAATAAATTTAACTGGTTTTTAACCTTTTTTCTTTGTTCTTAACATATCATATATCCATATCTCTGTCTTTGCCTAACTACCCCCTTTTAAAATTGCTTCTCTGTTTTCTAACACATTTTTTCTTTTTCTTTTTTTTAAAATTTTTTAAAGATTTTATTTATTTATTTGAGAGAGAGAATAGGAGAGAGAGAGAGACCACATGAGAGGGGGAGGGTCAGAGGGAGAAGCAGACTCCCTGCTGAGCAGGAAGCCTGATGCGGGACTCGATCCTGGGACTCCAGGATCATGACCTGAGCCAAAGGCAGTCGCTTAACCAACTGAGCCACCCAGGCACCCTAACACATTTTTTCTTTCTAGTTTTCCTCCCCCATCTGTGGTTGTGTCTTCTCTGGATTTTCTTTGTTCCAAAGTTTTCTCTCCTTGCTGTTACGTCCTTCCTTTTAATCATGTGGATTTAATTACTGCCTTTCCCTGGGAAGTTTTTATTACCTCTCTACCATGCTTCTCCCTTTGCAACTACTTGGTGGGTACCTCTACCTGAACATCTTGGTGACACCAAAAACTCAGTACAGTATGTCTAAAACTGAAGTAATTTAGTGTCATTCATCAGTAATCAAATAAGTATCTACCTTAGCCTTTAAAGGCTAAAAATTTAATGGATCCTTCTAAAATTTGGCCCTCTTTCTTATTCTCTTTTTGGTAAAAGCACTATCAACCTCTGAAATATCTAGGCTCAACATCTCTGTTTTGCTTTAGTTAGTTAGTAGGTAGTTAGTTGGTTACTTTACTCTTCTCCCTCTCATGCTTTTCAAATCCAAATAGTGGCCTCAAGTTATATTTTCATTTTTCTACCTGGTCTTCATCTCTACTGGCTACTCTCTATTCATGTTTCACAAGCTTCACCTGTACTTTTGAAATAGCCTCCTAAATTATCTTATCACAAATCTCTGCACTTTTGATTCATCTTACAATCTATTGCCCATTCAATCTGCTAAAGTATAAAACTCTTGGATTCACCCTCACTCTTCCATGCTTAGCACAAGTGCAGGTATATTGTGGAAGTGACTTACTATCAATTAAACATTTCCTAATTCTTTCCAGCAAGAAGTTTTCTTTCCCTTCTAAGAAATCCTATAGCCCTACCTTCCTAGCATTTATTATTTATACTTAATATTATAGTCATTTATGAACAGCATTTACTGCACATTTGGTATTTTTAAAGCTCAATAATGTGATATATTTCCAGTATGGGATATTTTTTTAAGTACAGTAAGAATTATAATTATCTCCTTATAGTTCAGCTTAAGAGAAAATTTGTTTACAAGCAAGTGCTAAAATACTGAGAGAAGTTCCATTATTTTTGTTGACTCTGGCTAAATGTTCTAGCAAAGTGAACTACCAAAGACCCTTATTCAGTTTACTTTTTTTTTTTTAACATCTCACTTCTAAAGTAAAGCTGGCTACAGAATCTTGGCTTTAAGAAATAGCCTAGTGCAATCTTTACAACTGTAGGAGAATAACAATTGTCCCTCTTGCCACAAAGTATACTTAAAAGAAATTAAGTATACTTAAAAGAAATATAATAACATGGTATTAGAACTAATTTTTATAGCAATGACATCAGATGATACAGTAATAATTAGTTATTAGGAGGAACAAAATGTATTTTGTATCACAGACAACTGATACAATTTTTGACTAGTTGGTTGATTAAACTCTTCTAACTTCTTAGTTTCACCTCAGTGCCCTTCTCAATTTTGAACAGTACAATACAGTATACTTTTATTTGAAGAACCCATTCAGATTGCTTAAATTTCCTTGGGATTGATTTTGCAGCCTCTAAGTACAGGTAGTAGTTGGTTCTGTGTGCACACACAAAAAAACTTGAATTGATTTAAAATGAACTAGGTCAATGTAGATCAATTTAGGCCACAGCAACCCATGAAGAGATGCAAATTAGGATTCTCCTACTGAGACTGAAAATGGATTCCATCAAGTCTTCTCTGAGCAAATTCTGAAAATGTACCTTAAAAGGGACAGCTATAAAAATTCCAAGATTACTGTAGCAATTTGAATAAGAGAACATGGAAGAAAGGACAGGAAATAAAAAGATATTTTGATAAAAGAATTTCCCAATATGTAGCCTAGTGTTTTAATTTTCAGTTTAATCGGTTAGAAGGATGATGCCAGTGAAAGAAAAAAGTAAAAGAGCAATCTACTAATGACTTAATACCAACTGCACTTGTCAATCATATTTTCTCCTGCAAAAGTGATAAAGGGCAGTGTTCAGTTTCAAATATAATGGAAAACACTGTACCCCAATGCGTGCATTTACTCTCTTCAATGTGTAAAAAACCAAAAAGTAATAGCTAATTCATAAAGCCATTGCACCAAAAACTGGAGCTGACTTTATTTGAGGGTCACATTGCTACCACATACTGATTATTTCACTGATGTCATGAGATCAGAATATACAAAATGGAAATGACTTTACAATTTCTTCTGGTGCATTTACCTGAAGCACAATCAGCTGTTCTCTGTAATTTATTACCAGAGCGAAGTGGAATCCCCATTCTGAAAATCCCAGGCATAAGATACTTGACTTTGAATCTCTACTGTTTACCTTCAGAACTTTTTGATAATAAGGTGCTCATTAAGAGCAAATTCATTGACAGACATGTTTTTAGTTTGGGTGAAACTAGAGATGACCCCATATAAGGATCTTAGCTCTGGCTCTGCCACTAACTATCTGGGTTGTAACACAGCCTGCAGCCTCTCAGCACTTTAATTTCCTCATCTCAGACTCTCATTGGAGCCTCTCTTACCTTGTCTGAACTCTCTGAGACTTGGTTTCCTCATCTGAGTTATTCGTCATAGTCAGCCTGTTTAGTTCTTTCACAACTTCCCTTATAAAAACCAAGACTCATTTTTAATTCCATAAGGCAATAAAGGCCAATATTATAAAACATAAACACCTTAAGCAGTGTGACATAGACTTCAGAACAAAAAATATTACCAGGGCTAAACTAAAAAAGGACATTACTAAATGGTAGGGGTGGAAATCAATTCACTAAGAATAAAAAACAGTCCTAAAAATGGATGGGGCTAAAACATGTACTTATGAATACATGAAGCAAATAATGGAAGTGAAGAGAGAAATAGACAAATCCATACTTTGAATTTGAAGTATCTATAATACTTACACAGTTAAATAATTCTTTCTCAGCAACTAATATAACAATTAGGCACAAAATCAGTAAGGATATCAGA
Organism: Neomonachus schauinslandi; assembly: GCF_002201575.2. Taxonomy (NCBI): domain Eukaryota; kingdom Metazoa; phylum Chordata; class Mammalia; order Carnivora; family Phocidae; genus Neomonachus; species Neomonachus schauinslandi. Next base: position 83,500,840 of record NC_058409.1, on the reverse strand, counting down.
GCCTGAAACATTATCAACTAACTTTATGTAATAAACATTATAGAACATTCCAACTAACAACAGCAGAATATAAATTATTTTCATGTATACATAGAACATTCACCAAGATAGACAATATTCTGAGCCATAAATCAAATCATAACATATTTAATAAAAATCATAGAAAGTTTATTCTAAGATTGTAAAAAAAAAAAAAAACCCTTAAATTAGAAAACAGTAACAGGTATCTGGAAAATCTCCAAATACTTGGGTTATTTAGAAGTGTGTACCTTAATTCCATGAGAAAAGAAGTCATATGAAAAGTAGAAAATGTTTTAAATTGAAAGAAAACAAAAATTTTAAATGTTAAATGCAGTTAAAGAATGTAAAATGTAAAATACAGTTAAAGCAATGTTTAAAGGGAAATGTATAACATTAAATGTTTATATTAGAAAACAAAATATCTCAAATTGGTGATCTAAGCTTCCACTTTAAGAAATGGTAAAGGAAGGCAAATTAAACTTGAAGTAGAAGAAAGTATAATAAATATAAGTGCAGGGCCACCTGGGTGGCTCAGTTGGTTAAGCGACTGCCTTCAGCTCAGGTCATGATCCTGGAGTCCCTGGATCGAGTCCCACATCGGGCTCCCTGCTCAGCAAGGAGTTTGCTTCTCCCTCTGACCCTCCCCACTCTCATGTGCTCTCTCTCTCTCATTCTCTCTGTCTCAAATAAATAAATAAAATATTTAAAATAAATAAATAAAAATAAATAAATAAATATAAGTGCAGTAATAAATGAAATTGAAAGTGGAAAAAACAGTAAATGGAAATCAAATCCTTGTTCTTCGCAAAGATCAAAAAAATGATAAACCTCTAGCCAGACTTACCAAGTTAAAAAAAAAAGGAAGCTACAAATTATCAATATCAAATTAAAATGGAAACATCATTACAGATCTTACAGACATTAAAAGGATAATAATATAATATATAATATAATATTACAAACTATTTAATGCCCATAAATTGAATAGCTTAGATGCAATAGGCAAATTCCTTGAAAGGTAAAACTATCAAAGTTCATTCAAGAAGAAATGAGTGTAACGTGACTAATACAGATAAAGGAATTGAATTCATAGTTAAAATCCTTCCAAGAAAGAAAATACTGGGCCAAATGGATTCGTGAATTCTCCCAAACCTTTAAGGAAGAAATCATATCTACTCTACAAAAAAGGTAACACTTTCTAATTCATATTATGAGTCCAGCACTGCCCTGATACTAAAACCAGAAAAAGGTGTTACAAGAAAAAATCAGTGATGGCTATTTTTCATGAACATAGACATAATTTTTTTTTTAATTTTGGTATGTTATGTTAATCACCATACATTACATCATTAGTTTTTGATGTAGTGTTCCATGATTCATTATTTGCGAGCTCTATTACAAAGCTGTAATCATCAAGACAGTATGGTACTGGCACAAGAACAGACACATAGATCAATGGAACAGAATAGACAGCCCAGAAATAGACCTCGACTCTATGGTCAACTCATCTTTGACAAAGCAGGAAAGAATGTCCAATGGAAAAAAGTCTCTTCAACAAATGGTGTTGGGAAAATTGGACAGCCACATGCAGAAGAATGAAACTGGACCATTTCCTTACACCACACACAAAAATAGGTTCCAAATGGTTGAAAGACCTCAATGTGAGACAGGAGTCCATCAAAATCCTAGAGAAGAACACAGGCAGCAACCTCTTCGACCTCAGCCACAGGAACTTCTTCCTAGAAACATTGCCAAAGGCAAGGGAAGCAAGGGCAAAAGTGAACTATTGGGACTTCATCAAGATAAAAAGCTTCTGCACAGCAAAGGAAACAGTCAACAAAACCAAAAGACAACCAACAGAATGGGAGAAGATATTTGCAAATGACGTATCAGATAAAGGGCTAGTATCCAAAATCTATAAAGACATAAATTTTTTTACAAAATGATAGCAAATAAAATTCAGCAATATGTAAAAAAGATAATAAATTATGAGCCAGTGGGTTTTATTCCAGGAATGCCATTTCAACATTGAAAAATCAATCATTATAATTACTATATTCCTAGACTAAAGAAGAAAAACCTTTATATGATTATTTAAATAGATGAAGAAAAGTATTTAACAAAATTCAATATTCCTTCAAAATAAAAACTCTTAAAACTAGAAATAGGGGTGCCTGGGTGGGCTCAGTCAGTTAAGTGTCTACCTTAGGCTCAGGTCATGATCTCAGAGTCCTGGGATAGAGCCCTATATCTGGCTCCCTGCTCAGTGGGGAGTCTGCCTCTCCCTCTGCCCCTCCCCCCTGCTTATGTTCACACTCTCTTGCAAATAAATAAAATCTTTAAAAATAATAAAATAAAACTAGAAATAGTTTTCTATTTCTAACACAGGAAATCTATGAAAACATATAGCTTACATTATATATAATGGAGAAAGGAAATGAATAGGCACACTTAAAAAAAAAAAACCTTACAGTTGATAAAATTATCTGCTAAAATCCTATGAAATCTACAAGAGTCACCAGAATAAGTGAGTTTAGCAAGGTTACATAACAAAAGGCCAATATACAAAATCAACTGTAATTGTCTATACTAGTAATTAATAATTAGAAATCACAATAAAAATGTTTTACAAGAGCAGCAAAACCAAACCATGCAATAATTAGATATAACGTGAAGGAAGTAAACAAACAAACAAACAAACAAAAAACACTGATAAAAGTAACCAAAAAAGATCTAAAGAGGAGAGAGATACAGTGTTCATGAATTGGTGAAATCAATATTGTGAAGATGTCAATATTCTTGAAACTGATCCACAGCTGCAGTGCAATCACAATATCTCAACAGTATTTTTATAGCCATAGCTCATAAAATTGATTATGAAATTTACATGGAAAAAAAGAACTAGAATTTAAAAAGCAATTTTGAAAAATAAGAATATTACCTGGTATCTACACTTGTTATAAAACTACCGCAAGTGAGAGAGTGTGGCATGGGCATCAAGATAGACAAATAGATCAACAGAACAGAAAAAAATGTCTAAAAATATACCTACACAAATGCAGTCAATTGTATTTTGACAAAGGTGCAAATGTAATGACAATGGATAAAGGACAGTCTCTTAAATGGTGCTGGGATGTCTGGAATTCCATATACAAAAAAATTGACAAATACCTTGTATGATATAGAAAATTAACTCAAAATGGATCCGAAACGAATTTCACACTTAAAATTATATAATTTCTCCAAGAAAAATAGAAGAAAATCTTTCGTGGTTTATGCAAGATTTCTTTCTTTCTTTTTTTTTTTGGTGTAGTGTTCCATGATTCATTATTTGCGTATAACACCCAGTGCTCCATGCAGAACATGCCCTCTTTAATACCCATCACCAGGCTAACCCATCCCCCCACCCCCTCCCCTCTAGAACCCTCAGTTTGTTTTTCAGAGTCCATCGTCTCTCATGGTTCATCTCCCCCCTTCAATTTTCCCCCCTTCATTCTTCACCTCCTGCTATCTTCTTCTTCTTCTTTTTTTTTTTTAACATATAATGTGTTATTTGTTTCAGAGGTACAGATCTGTGATTCAACGGTCTTGCACAATTCACAGCTCTCACCATAGCACATAACCTCCCCAATGTCTATTACCCAGCTGCCCCATCCCTCCACCCCCCACCAGTCCAGCAACCCTCAGTTTGTTTCCTGAGATTAAGAATTCCTCATATCAGTGAGGTCATATGATACATGTCTTTCTCTGATTGACTTATTTTGCTCAACATAACACTCTCCAGTTCCATCCACGTCATTGAAAATGGCAAGATTTCATTTCTTTTTTGGCTTATGCAAGATTTCTTAATTACTGCACCAAAAGCATGAGCCATTCAATTTTTAAAAATCATAAATTGGATTCCCGGAAAAAGACGGAAGAGTAGGAGGACCCTAAGTTCATCTCATTCCATGAATACAATTAGTTGAAAGCCACATCAGTATAAATAACCAAGAAAATGACCCAAAGACCAGCAGAACGGACTCTTTACAGTTAAATGTAGAGAAGAGGCCACATCAAAGATAGTAGCAAGGACAGAGACCAGGTCAGAAGCTAAATGGACCGATTGGACTGTCCAGAAAAGGGATGGACACCATGGACACAGGAAAGAGAAACAGACTCTTACACCAGGGAGCCTGGATGGGGAAACTAATCCTCATAACATTTAGCTGTGAAAGCCAGAGGGGCCAAATTCCAAGAGTTCTTACAATCAGCAGGGCTTAAAACCTAAAATTAGAAAACTCAACAGTCTTGTAGGAGAGTCTTGTAGGACCAAGGTGCAGGTAACACACAGGAGACACCTCTGAAGTGCCAGGTCCTGGTGAATGGGAAATTGCATTGCAGGGCACTAGAGAAACTAGAAATCAACCACAAGAAAATAATCTGGAAAGAACACAAATATATGGAGGTTAAGTAATATGCTACTAACACAATGAATGGGTGAACCAGGAAATCAAAGAAGTCATCCAAAAATACATGGAGACAAATGAAAACACTATAGGTCCAAAATCTTTGGGATGCAGCAAAAGCTGTTCTAAGAGTAAATTTTATAGCATTACAGGCCTACCTCAAGAAACAAGAAAAATCTGAAATAAACACCCCAACCTTATACCTACAGGAGCAAGAAAAAGAAGAACAAACAAAATTCAAAACCAGTAGAAGAGGGTGCCTGGGGTGGCTCAGTTGGTTAAGTGACTGCCTTCAGCTCAGGTCATGATCCCAGGGTCCTGGGATTGAGTCCCACATCAGGCTCCCCCTGCTCTGCAGGGAGCCTGCTTCTCCCTCTGCCTCTGCCTGCCACTCCCCTGCTTGTGCTCTCTCTCTCTGTCAAATAAATAAATAAAAATCTTAAAAAAAAAACTAGTAGAAGAAAGGAAATAATAAAGAGTAAAGCAGAGGCGTGCCTCAGTTGGTTAAGCATCCAACTCTCAATCTCAGCTCAGGTCTTGATCTCAGGGTTGTGAGTTCAGGCCCTGAGTTGAGCCCAGCATGGAGCCTACTTAACAAAACAAAACAAACCCTGAAATGTAAAGCAGAAATAAACAAAATGAAGCTAAGAAAACAATAGATCGGGCCCCTGGGTGGCTCAGATGGTTAAGCGTCTGCTTTCGGCTTGGGTCATGATCCCAGGGTCCTGGGATCAAGTCCCGCATCAGGCTCCCTGCTCAGCGGGGTGCCTGCTTCTCCCTCTGCCTCTGCCTCTCTCTCTCTCTCTCCCTGTCTCTCATGAATAAATAAATAAAATCTTAAAAAAAAAATAGATCAATGAAACTAGGAGCTGGTTCTTTGAAAAAAATCAACAAAATTGATAAACCCTTAGCCAGACTCATAAATCATAGAGAGAGGATTCAAACAAAATCAGAAATAAAAAAGGAGAAAACAATGGATATCACAGAAATATAAAGTATTATAAGAGATGATCATGAAAAATTATTCTCCAACAAATTGGACAACCTAGAAGAAGTGGATAAATTCCTAGCAACATACAACCTTTCAAAGTTGAATTAGGAAGAAATAGAAAACTTAGAGTCGATTACCAGCAATGAACTTGAATCAGTAAATAAAAAACTCCCAACAAACTAAAGTCCAGGTCCAGACGGCTTCACAGGTAGATTCTGTTAATACATACTCTTCTCAAATTATTCCAAAAAAAGATGAAAGAAAACTTCCAAATTCATTCTATGAGGCCAGCATTATCCTCATACCAAAACCAGAGGGGTGACTGGTCGGGGGATGGATGAAATAGGTCAAGGAGATTAAGAGTAGACTTATACGAGCACTGAGTAATGAATTTTGTATATACAATAATTGTATATTGTATACCTGAAACTAACGTAACACTGTATGTTAAGTATACTGGACTTAAAATTTAAAAATGCAACTGGAAAACATTTTAGAATAAAATATAAGCAATATAACAAAAAAGTACACGTGAAGAATTTAAGTACTTGAAAATCTAAAAATTCTTGGGAACAAAATCAGTTCTTTTATCATTTTATATTGCAGTGGCAAAACCTAAGGCTGATTTTATTTACATTTATTTCTCTCTCTCAATATTTGTAGAATTTTGCTTTTATACTTTTTTCCTTGGGTCTCTCATCATGGTTTTTTGAACTGGTATAGAAAGTCATTTAAATACACATACTTACGTCTGTTTCAGCTCTGTAAGCTTTCTGTGCTATCTTTGAATACTGTTTCTATTTCAAATTTTCTGGGATTTTAAAAATTGATAATTCTTGGGTTGTATAACATTTTATTCCATTTTAGTTCTCTCTTTATTTGAACTTTATATTTTCCTCTATCTCTGGAAATCTTGAATTCATAATCCTTAACACTGGTTTATTTTTCATGTCTCCTCTGTTTTCTTAAAATGCTTTCCTATGTCTTGGTCTTTTACCATGGCATTTTATCTTTTCATACCAACCTTTCTCACATCTTTTTCTCTCTGACTTTTCTATTCTTAGGACTTTAAGTTCCTATTTTGTAGATATATTTTATATCCTATTAAGTGCCAAGTAGTATTCTATACCTACTTTCAGATTCCTGCTGTAAATAATTTTTTAAGTTTATTTTTTTCTAGATATATGCATTAATGTACATTCTTTTTGGCTTTCAGTAAGTTAGAGATTACTTTGGAAGTTTTCTCCTACTTGCCATTTATTGAGGAGAGGTCTATATAGGACTGGTCTTTGCCAACAAACAGTATTTACAAATTGTCCTGTGTCCCTTTCTATACATTTGCATGCTAGTGGATACCCAAAGTTAGATCTGTAGCTGGATAGAAACTGGGAAGAATTTCTGGTATGTTTTTACCTAATGTGGCTATGCTGGAATGTGAGATTTTTTTTTTTCTACCCATTCTATCTGTATTTCAGATTGCTGAATAGTGCTATTATCCTCAGTCTGTTTGGAAAACAGGGCCCTTCCTATCTCTGCAAGATTCTTTTAACCCTCAGTAGAACTTGATTTAGAGTAAGTAACCTCTCTAGGATAAAACTAACCCCTGTCCATTGATTTTCTTCTATTTAAGGCACCTTGGTGGCTCAGTTGGTTAAGTGACTCTTGATTTCAGCTCAGGTCATGATCTCAGGATTGTCAGATGGAGCCCCATGTCAGGCTCTGCACTGGATGGGGAGTCTGCTTGGGATTCTTTTTCTCCCTTTCCTTCTGCCACTCCCTGCTTCTCTTTCCCTCCCTCTCAAATATGAATAGAAGAAAAAAATTTAATTTAATTTTTAAATTGATTTTAAATTAATTTTTAAATATTTTATTTTATTTTATTATGTTATGTTAATCACCATACATTACATCATTAGTTTTTGATGTAGTGTTCCATGATTCATTGTTTGCATATAACAACCAGTGCTCCATTCAATACATGCCCTCTTTCATACCCATCACCAGGCTAACCCATCCCCTGCCGTCCTCCACTCTAGAACCCTCAGTTTGTTTCTCAGAGTCCACAGTCTCTCATGGTTCATCTCCCCCTCCGATTTTCCCCCCTTAATTTTTCCCTTCCTACTATTATTTTTTTTTAACATATATTATTTGTTTCAGAGGTACAGGTCTGAGATTCATCAATCTTACACAATTCACAGCGCTCACCATAGCACATGGCTGGGGCACCCAGCCACCCCATCCCTCCAACCCCCCACCACCCCTCAGTTTGTTTCCTGAGATTAAGAATTCCTCATATCAGTGAGATCATATGATACATGTCATTCTCTGATTGACTTATTTCGCTTAGCATGATACCCTCCAGTTCCATCCACGTCATTGCAAATGGCAAGGTTTCGTGTTTTTTGATGGCTGCATAATATTGCATTGTATATGTATACACATCTTCTTTATCCATTCATCTGTTGATGGACATCTTGGCTCTTTCCACAGTTTGGCTATTGTGGACATTGCTGCTATAAACATTGGGGAGCACGTACCCCTTCAGATCACTACATTTGTATCTCTGGGGTAAACACCCAGTAATGCTATTGCTGGGTCATATGGTAGCTCTATTTTCAACTTTATGAGGAACCTCCATACTGTTTTCCAGAGTGGCTGCACCAGCTTGCATTCCCACCAACAGTGTAGGACGGTTCCCCTTTCTCTGCATCCTCGCCAACATCTGTCATTTCCTGACTCCTTAATTTTAGCCATTCTGACTGGTGTGAGGTGGTATCTCATTGAGGTTTTGATTTGGATTTCCCTGATGCTGAGCGATGTTGAGCACTTTTTCATGTGTCTGTTGGCCATTTGGATGTCTTCTTCGGAAAAATGTCTGTTCATGTCTTCTGCCCATTTCTTGATTGGATCCTTTGTTCTTTGGGTGTTGAGTTTGAGAAGTTCTTTATAGATTTTGGATACTAGCCCTTTATCTGATATGTCATTTGCAAATATCTTCTCCCATTCTGTCGGTTGTGTTTTGGTTTTGTTGACTTTCCTTTGCTGTGCAAAAGCTTTTTATCTTGATGAAGTCCCAATAGTTCATTTTTGCCCTTGCTTCCCTTGCCTTTGGCGATGTTTCTAGGAAGTAGTTGCTGTGGCTGAGATTGAAGATTTTGCTGCCTGTGTTCTCCTGTAGGATTTTGATGGACTCCTGTCTCACATTGAGGTCTTTCAACCATTTGGAGTCTATTTTTGTGTGTGGTGTAAGGAAATGGTCCAGTTTCATTCTTCTGCATGTGGCTGCCCAATTTTCCCAACACCATTTGTTGAAGAGACTGTCTTTTTTCCATTGGACATTCTTTCCTGCTTTGTCAAAGATGAGTTGACCATAGAGTTGGGGGTCCATTTCTGGGCTCTCTATTCTGTTCCATTGATCTATGTGTCTATTCTTGTGCCAGTACCATAGTGCCTTAATGATGACACCTTTGTAATAGAGCTTGAAGTCCAGGATTGTGATGCCACCAGCTTTGCTTTTCTTTTTCAACATTCCTCTGGCTATTTGGGGTCTTTTCTGGTTCTATACAAATTTTAGGATTATTTGTTCCATTTCTTCGAAAAAAGTGGATGGTATTTTGATAGGGATTGCACTAGATGTGTACATTGCTCTAGGTAGCATTGACATCTTCACGATATTTGTTATTCAAATCCATGATCATGGAACGTTTTTCCATTTCTTTGTGTCTTCCTCAATTTCTTTCATGAGTATTTTATAGTTTTCTGAGCACAGATTCCTTGCCTTTTTGGTTAGATTTATTCCTAGGTATCTTATGGTTTGGGGTATAATTGTAAATGGGATCAACTGCTTAATTTCTCTTTCTTCTGTCTTATGGTTTGTGTATAGGAATGCCACTGATTTCTGTGCATTGATTTTATATATGCCACTTGACTGAATTCCTGTATGAGTTCTAGCAGTTTTGGGTGGAGTCTTTTGGGTTTTCCACATAAAGTATCATATCATCTGCAAAGAGTGAGAGTTTGACTTCTTCTTTGCCGATTCAGATGTCTTTTATTTCTTTTTGTTGTCTGATTGCTGTGGCTAGGACTTCTAGTTCTATGTTGAATAGCAGTGGTGATAGTGGACATTCCTGCCACATTCCTGATCTTAGGGGGAAAGCTCACAGTTTTTCCCCATTGAGAATGATATTCGCTGTGGGTTTTTCATAGATGGCTTTTATGATATTGAGGTATGTACCCTCTATTCTTACACTCTGAAGAGTTTTAATCAAGAAAGGATGCTGTACTTTATCAAACGCTTTTTCTGCATCTATTGATAGGATCATATGGTTCTTGTTCATTCTTTATTAATGTATTTAAAATCTAATTTGTCTGATCTAAGGATAGGCACCCCAGCTTTCTTTTGGTGTCCATTAGCATGGTAAATGGTTTTCCACCCCCTCACTTTTAATCTGGGGGTATCTTTAGGTCTACAATGAGTCTCATGCAGACAGCATATCGATGCACCTTGTTTTTTTATCCATTCTGATAGCCTGGGTCTTTTGATTGGGGCATTTAGCCCATTTACATTCAGGGTAACTATTGAAAAATATGAATTTAGTGCCACTGTATTGCCTGTGAGGTGACTGTTACTGTATATTGTCTGTGTTGTTTCTGGTCTATGTTACTTTTAGGCTCTCTCTTTGCTTAGAGGACCCCTTTCAATATTTCTTGTAGGGCTGGTTTTGTGTTTGCAAATTCCTTTAGTTTTTGTTTGTCCTGGAAGCTTTTTATCTCTCCTATTTTCAATGACAGCCTAGCTGGATATAGTATTCTTGGCTGCATATTTTTCTCATTTAGTGCTCTGAATATATCATGCCAGTCCTTTCTAGCTTGCCAGGTCTCTGTGGATAGGTCTGTTGCCAATCTAATGTTTCTACCATTGTAGGTTACAGACATCTTGTCCTGAGCTGCTTTCAGGATTTTCTCTGTGTCTCTGAGACTCGTAAGTTTTACTATTAGATGTCAGGGTGTTGACCTATTTTTATTGATTTTGAGGGGCTTCTCTGTGCCTCCTGGATTTTGATGCCTGTTTCCTTCCCCAAATTAGGGAAGTTCTCTGATATAATTTGCTCCAGTATACCTTTTTTCCCTCTCTTTCTTCTTCTGGGATCCCAATTATTCTAGTATTGTTTCGTCTTATGGTATCACTTATCTCTTGAATTCTGCCCTTGTGATCCAGTAGTTGTTTATCTCTTTTTCTCAGCTTCTTTATTTTCCATCATTTGGTCTTCTATATCACTAATTCTCTCTTCTGCCTCATTTATCCTAGCAGTTAGAGCCTCCATTTTTGATTGCACCTCATTAATAGCCTTTTTGATTTTGACTTGGTTAGATTTTACTTCTTTTATTTCTCCAGAAAGGGTTTCTCTAGTATCTCCCATGATTTTTTCAAGCCCAGCTAGTGTCTTTACAATCGCCATTCTGAACTCTAGTTCTGCCATCTTACTAATGTCCGTACTGATTAGGTCCCTGGCAGTTGGTACTGTCTCTTGTTCTTTTTTTTTTTGAGGTGATTTTTTCCATCTTGTCATTTTGTCCAGAGGACAATAGATGAATGAGAGAACAGAATGCTAACAGGGTAACAATGACCCCAGAAGAATATACACTAAAGAAATGAGAAGAGATCTGAAACTGGGGGAAAAGAAAGGGAAAGAAAAAAAAAGAAAGAAAAAGAAAAGAATATGATCAAATATGATCAGGCTGGTGAATAGATCAGTGCCACAGACTAGATTTGGGGCATATTTTGGTCTGTTAGAAGAAAGTGCCTCCAAAATTTTAAAGAAAGAAAAACTAGTATATGTACAAAAATAATGGTAAATACGATGAACAGATGGAATATGACTGTAAAATGCAAATTATAAAGGATTTTATAAAAGGAATTGATAAGTTGGTTGAAAAAAGAAAGAAGAGTAATTTTTAAAAAAGCAAGAGAATGTGATCAGGCAGGAGACTAGAATAAAGCCATACACTAGAGATTTAGGGCATATTTTTGTCTGTTAGAAGAAACTGTATCCCAAAATTTTAAAGAGAGAATAACATATATATATATGCCAAAAATAAGGTTAACTACAATTAAGGGATAGAATATGACTAAAAATGAAAAATAAAGAAGATTTTTTAAAAAGCGATTGATAAGATTTGGTTGAAAAAGGGAAAAAGAAAAATTCAAAAAAAAATAGAAAAAAAAATTAACTTTGAAAGACTAAAGAATCATGGGAAAAAAGGCCATGAATTCTATATGCTTTATTCCCCTAGTGCTGGAGTTCTGTAGTTCTCATTGATTGGTAAACTTGGTCTTGGCTGGCTGTTCTTGCTGATCTTCTGGGGGACGGGCCTGTTGCCATGGTTCTCAAATGTCTTTGCTGGAGGCGGAATTACCCTGCCCTTGCCGGGGCCTGGGCTAAAGAATCTGCTCGGGTTTGCTCTCAGGAGCTTTTGTTCCCTGCAAGCTTTCCCTACAGCTTTGGAGGAGTAGAGTGAAAATGGTGGCCTCCCAATCTCTGCCTCAGAGGAGCCGAGAACTTGGGGCCCCAATCCTCAGTGAGCCCCCTTAGAAAAGCAGTCATTAATTCCCATCTCCCCGGTCTCCAGCTGCACTCCTTGCTCACCTGGCCTGCTGCTGAGTGTTTCTATCTCTGGCACATGACCCCATGTGGAGTCTCCAAACCCAGCAGATTCCCGCAGTGAGCTCCCACGCCACTCCTCCGGGGGAGGAAGGGGAGTCTCCCCGGATCTGCCACTTATTGGGTCCCTGCTGGAAGAGCAGTGGCCCGACTGTGCTGCGGATCACAGTTTATGGCAACCCTGAGCTGCGAGCCCACTCCTTGGCTCCGTCTCTGCAGCCGGCTTCCCTGCTTTGATACCTGGGAACTCTGCTGCACTCAGGCACCCCCAATCTTTCTGTGACCCCAAGGGTCCTGAGACCACACTGTCCCAGCGAGGGTTCCACCCCCCGCTTAGCCACTGGACCGACGTCCCTCAGTGGAGCAGACTTCTAAAAGTTCTGATTTTGTGCTCTGCTGCTCTATCACTTGCTGGTAGCGGCTCAAGGAGGCCCCCTCCCCCGCCATCTATCTTCCTGAATATCACCTCGGATTCACTTCTCTGCATGTCCTACCTTCCAGAAAGTGGTCACTTTTCTGTTCAGAGAGTTGCTGCTATTCTTTTCTTTGATCTCCTGTTGAGTTTGTAGGTGTTCAGAATGGTTTGATCCCTATCTAGCTGAATTCCTGGGACCAGATGAAATTTAGGTCTCCTACTCCTCCGCCATCTTGCTCTTCCCCCCCTAAATTAATTTTTAATAGCCTGCAGAAGCTAACTGTTTATATAGGGGAACTGATATGAGGAAGGGAAAAGTAACCATTTAGGTGCTGCAAAAATCAGTACCTGTATTATTGGTTGGTAAAGACCTTGTGAACAAACAATTACAGAGTAATGACTACCTGCTTTCATGTGAACATTTCTCCCTATTTCTGTCTGAAGACTAATTGTGGGTTCTCAGTTCTATTTTGAAATCCAATATGTATGATTCCTTTATTACTAAAGATTGTCATATAGTAAATATAGATTCTGGGTTATACTCTATTTCTTAGCATGCTCCATTGATCAATGCCCAATCAAGGATATATTATAAAGGGTAGTATTATAGGGATGCTGCAAATCTAACATAGTGTATTTTTAAAGTATGAATAATTTCCAGAATTTTTTCCTTAGCTATTATTAATAACAAATGATTTGTAGTATATCTCATAATTAGAATGTAGTATGTAGTAGAATGTAGTATATCTCATAATAGAATGTTTCCATAATTATGAGATATACTACAAATCATTTGTTATTAATAATAGCTAAGGAAAACATTCTAGCATGTCAAGAAATCATAGTTGAGAACTTGTGGAATAAAACACTGGTGGAGTATTAATATTTAGGCATTCATAGTCGTTTAGCTTCAAGCCTGGAGTTCCTATATTATTGTGTTCTTTAACCAGCAACAGTTGCGTCCTTCAGAAGCAGGAAAGGGAGGATAAAACATGGTCTCATATTTTCCCCATTTGCCTACCCCAAATCTGTAGAGTTGCTATGGCAATTAATTGCTCCTCTGGTGAGACATCTCTTCCAATCTTTCATACTCTGCCACCATTCCATTTCAATAACCTGTGAAGTGGTCTCACATCTTTAAGTATTTCTTGTTCAATCTGCACAACTGTCAGAGTAATCATTTTGAAACACAATTGTGATCATACTGTTTTACTGCTTAGTCTTCAAAGACTACAAGGATGTTGTGCTGGATGAAGACAAACGTTTCATACAGAACAGTCAGATTCAGAGCCCCTAGTTGCTATCTCTATAGCTTCCACTTTCCTTCCTTCCCTCCTCTTATTGGGGACCAGAATGATATGCCTGACATAACAGATTGCCTGATGTCTCTGTCTGGCATACAAGAAAAGGTCAATAAATCCTGATATTTCTGGGTTCTTCAAGAAAATGGCTTCACTCTTGTGCTAGGCAGCCCCTAAAATGGCCTCCATTGATCCATGCTTCTTGATATTCATGCCCTGGTGTAATCCCTTCTCTTGAGTAATGGGTTGGATTTAGGGATTCACTTCTAATGACTAGAATATGGCAGAAGGGAGAAGATGCCACTTCTAAGATTAGGATACAAAAGGACAGAGGCTTCTATCTTGGGGACTCTTACTCACTCTGAGGGAAATCAACTGCCATGTTGTCCCAAGGAGGTGCATGAGTGGTAAGAAACTGATGTCTCTGACCAATAACAAGCAAGGACTAGCTTGCCAATAGTCATATGAATAAGCTTGAAAGTGAATCCTCCCCCAAGGAACTGTAAGATGCCTGCAACTTTTGCCAACACCTTGATTTCAGCCCAGTGAGAGACACTGAGCCAAATTCCATGTCCCAGGCCTTGCCCAAATTCCTGGCCATGTCCAAATTCCTGACTCAGAAAAACTATGAGATGATTAACTTCCTGCTCTAAAGATGTATGGAAACTGCTAATTTAGGAGTAATTTGTTATGCAGTAATATGTAACTAATAAAATCACTATCCAATCACACCATAATGAGAGCCATTATTCAACAAGCCCCAACAACCCAACCAGAGCTTCCCATTGTCTTTTTACTCTTTTGCTTTTAAACACAAATAATTGAGAAATGGGGAATGAGGAAAACTTGGGAAATGATGGTTATGTTCATTTTCCGGAACATGATGATTTTTCCATGGGTATATATGTACTATCAAAATGTATGAAATTACGTATTTTAAGCATGTACAGCTTCTTGTGTGCTAGTTACACCTCAACAAATCTGTTAAAATATGAAAGGAGATATAACATTCACCAAATATTTATAAACATACTCCCAAATATAATAGGCAGGGACCCAAATAAAATGTAAAATCATTCAGAAAACTGAAACCATGCAGAAGGACAGAAGGAAAGTTAAAAATCTATAATTATCTTCTGAGAAATGAAAATTTTCTCATCCATGAAAAAGGGAGGCTATAAAAAAGAATACTGCAAGAGAGAAAGAATTCTTAGAAATTAAAAACATAATAGTGGAAGCTAAAAATTCAACAGAAGGTTTCAATGATAAAGTTGAAGAGATCTCTCAGAAAGTAAAATAAAGACAGAGGAGGAAAATGGGAACAAAAAGATAAACGAGAGGCACAGTTCCAGAGGTCTAACATTAGAATAAAGAGAATTCCAGGGGGCAATAAAAGAACAAAGAAGACCATGGGAAGTTATTTATCAATGAAAGGTGTTTTTTTTTTTTTAATTTGAAGAACTAAAGACAAATTTATACATTTAAGGTGTCCAAATAGTGCTCAAATATAAATTTTGAAAGACCTATTGTAAGGCACTTTGTATTATCCATTGTATGTAATAAATGATTACAACATGTAGCAACTAAAAACATACATTTACCATCTCACAGTTTCAATGAGTCAGGAATCAGACATAATTTATCTGGTTTCATTGTTTGAAGGTCTCTCACAAGGCTGCAATCAAGGTGTTGGCCAAGACTAGGGTCTCATCTGAAGGCAAACCTGGGAAGACTCCACTTCCAAGATCACTCACAAATTATTGTCAGGATTTAATTCCTTGTGGGTTGTTAGAATGAGAATCTAAACATGCTGGCTGTTAGCCATAGACCATCTTTGTTACTTGCCTTGTAGGTCTCTTCAGTATGGCAACTTGATATACCAACTCATAAATGCCAAGAAGGCAAAAGAAAGAGTTTGCTAACAAAACAGAAGTCACACCTAATCATGGAAGTGATATCCCATTACATTTGTTAAATTGTATTGGCTAGAAGCAAGTCATTGGGCCAGCCCATACATACTCTAGGAGAATTACCCAGGGCATGAGCAGAAGGAGGTGGGGATTACTGGAGTGATTTTGGAAATCTGCCTACCACACATTTCCTTGTGAAAACTTAAAAACTAAGGAAAAAAGAAGCTTAAAACAGAAACCATTAGCAATCATAAAATATTTTACATGTTTGTTTTTCTAGAAGACTTCCTTGCAGTTAGAGTAGTGATTCTCAGTCAGCAGTAATTTTGCCTCCCAGGAGACCCTGGCAACAATAATAGACATTTTTTGTTGTCATAAGTGGGGGGTGTTATTGCCATTCATGTGGAAACCAGAGATGTTGCCATATATCCTACAATGCAGAGGACAGCCCACACAACAAAGCAATATCTAATCTAAATGTCAATAGGTCAAGGTTTAGAAACCCTGGGTTAGAATCATATATTTTTTGCCAAGTACTATGAGCTGAAATGACATGACATTTCTGTGCCAAAGCAATTAAGACCTAGTATCTTTCCTCCCAATCTTTCTTCCTTTGTCAAAGGAAACTTGAAAGCCACATGTTGAGATGGTGGCATTACAATATGGAAAGAACTTGGATTCCTGGGTCACCAGATGGAGGAGAGCTCCTAATGAACTGTATCAGACTTTATGTAAACAAGAAATAAGCTTTGTTTTCCTAATTGAGATTTTAATGTTCATATATTGAGAAAATTAGCAATAAATATATAATATAGCTCCAGAGAGACTGAACAGGCTACTACAAATGCCTGGGAATCAGGGTGGCATCAGATGCCACAAAATTAGCATCAGAAGCAAGAAGACAGTGGAACATCCCATTCTAGAATCATAAATAGCCCTTGGTATTTAAATATATTTGCTTCATAATATTTTGGAAATAGGTAACAAGATTTCACATAAAAATTTAGCTGAATCTATTCTGTTCTTCAATTTGGGTAAAGTCCAGATAACAAATGGCACCTAAATATCTTCCTGCCTCAGCTTATTAAATGTGAGGGTAAAATATTTTCAAATGATTTACTTTCTATTCACCATGTCCTTGGAAGCTTCTTGAGAATGTCCCCCAAAGGAGGAATAAATCAAGAAAAAGGAGCACAGCGGGTTTAAGAAGCAATGACCCCAACAGAGAACAGTGGCAAGGGGTATTCCCAGGATGACAGTGATACAGCAGATCTAGAGAGCAACCAGTTCCAAATGGTATAAGAAGACACTTAAACTCAACACATTCAAACCTGAAGTTATCACTTATTCTCCATGCAATCTGTGTCCCTCAAGGGACTAACATGTACTCGGTGAAGTTATATGCATCCTTATTTTCACTAACACTATACTAACTCCTACTCATCCCATCCTTCCAGATTTGTTTCAGAGGTATTCCTAGAGCCATACCTCTGTCTGGGGGCAGATTATTTTTTTTTTCTTGCTTTGTGAAACCATCTACATAAGTTTCTATAAGCTGCCCTTAAAAAATTAACATCTTTTTACTATGTCTTTTGGCATCTTTCAGTCAATCCTGTTGTGATAAGCACACAAATTAGTGTCTAACATGAGACGGATGAAATGACCACAGACTTTAATGGTTAAATTGATTTAGGGGATTGTAGAGAAACTAAAGTAGAAGATGAATCTGCAATGCTAGGGTGGCAGAGACCATCCCTGCCTCAGCACTGTAAAATTTTGTATCTGGAAATGCAAGAAGAATTATTTCAGTGGAACATGTCCACTGGAAACTTTGACTTAGTAGATTGAAAATGTATTAAAATTCAAAAAGCCTTGACTTTGAGTTCCATAGTTGCTCTTTAAGCTCTGGTCAATGTGAAAATGACACCTGAAACTTTCCGTTAGGCACTGTATATGGAAACCACCAGATCAATAGTCTGACTGGCAAAGAAAAGTGAGACCGAAACTTTAGAAGCTTATGTCTGAGACAGAGCCCCTGGGATGGGAATCTCTGGGAATGGCAGAAGCCCAATGACCCTTGAGCCTCCCCTCACTGGCAATTCTTCATGCCCAACAGAAATGGGATCACTGCCCAGGCTGAAGATGTCAGAGGGGGAGAGCAGAACAATTTTTTAACTCACACTCAGCAAACAGTATTTATAGAGTGGTTTAAAATGCAGGAACTGTAAAACAGTAACAATTAAATAAATGGAGGATTAAGTAGTGGTAATTGTAATGGTTGAGAACAATTTTTTTTCTTTACTAGTCTATATTGGATAATTTTCTTGTAAATATCTGTGCTTTAAATATTGACCCTTACAGGAAGCTGTAATATTGAGGCTCTGTGATTTGGGCAAGCTAATTATGGTGAAGGAAGATAAAAATAATGTTCAAAGAATACTTAGATATGACTTACTGCTTGAACAAATCATCACCCCTCCCAAATGGAAAACCAACATTATTTATTTGAGATAAAAATCTTCCATTCATGTGCCCAGAAAATAATTTATTGTTTAACTTCCTTTTAAAAAGGTATATGAAAGATTAAATCTGAATAGGTTGAGTGTGCAAGTTATGGCTAAATGTATCTCTAAGGACTTAAAACTTTTACTTTCCTGAATGTTCCAGGGTTCCTAAGATTACTGAATTGAAGTGGAATTGGGAAAAATGCTGCTGAAGTACCAATGGACAGTTCTACTTAAGATCTAACTTTGTATGTGATCAAAGTTGTTATTAGCTTAAAATAGACTATTATGTCAATAAGATGTATTTTTAATAAGATGTTTTATATAAGCCTCATGGTAACCACAAAGCAAAAACTTACAGTAAATACACAAAAGGTAAAGTGAATCAAAGCATGTCAATATGGAAAAACATCAATTCACAAAGAAAAACAGCAAAAGTAGAAGAAACAAAGGAACTATAAAACAATCCAAACAATAGAAAGATGGCAAAGATGGCATTAATTCATCCTTACCCATCAATAATTACTTTAAATGTAAATGTACTAAATTTTCCAATAAAAAGTTACAGAGTGGATAAAAAAACAAGACCTACTATATGTTGCCTACAAGAGACTCACTTCAATTCTAAAGACAGAGAGTCAAAATAAAGGGATGGAAATGATACAGCATGCAAATGAAATTAAAAAAAAAGTGTAGCTATACTTATATTGGACAAAGTAGACTTTAAGTCAAAAGCTGTAACAAGAGACAAAGAAGGTCATAACATAATGAAAAAGGGGTCAATTCATCAAGAGGATATAACAAATGTAAATTTATATGCACCCAACATTGGAGCACCAAAATATATCAAGCAAATACTAAGAGATCTGAAGGGAGAAATAGACAATACAATAATAGTAGGAGACTTTAATACTCTACTTTCAATAATGTATAGAACACCCAGACAGAAAAATTAAAAAGGAACATTGGACTTAAATTATACTTTATATCAAATGGGCCTAACAGACATTTACATAATATTCCACCTAACAGCAGCAGAATACACATTCTTCTCAAGTGCACATGGAGCATTCTCCAGGAGAGATCATATGTTAGGCTACAAAACATGTCTTTAGCAAATTTAAGAGGACTAGAATCATACCAAGTAGTTTTTTCCAATTATAATGTTATAAAACTAAAAACCATGGGGCACCTGGGTGGCTCAGTTGGTTAAGCGGCTGCCTTCAGCTCAGGTCATGATCCCAGGGTCCTGGGATCGAGTCCCGCATCGGGCTCCCCGCTCGGCGGGAAGCCTGCTTCTCCCTCCCCCACTCCCCCGGCTTGTGTTCCCTCTCTCGCTATCTCTCTCTGTCAAATAAATAAAAATAAATCTTTAAAAAAAAAAAAACTAAAAACCAGTAACAGAAGAAAAACTGGAAATATGTGGAAGTTAAGCAACATACTCCTGAACAATCAATGGAGCATAGAAGAAATCAAATGTGAAATCAAACAGTATCTTGAAACAAATGAAAATGGAAACACAACATAGCAAAATTTATGGTATGCAGCAAAAGTAGTTCTGAGGGAAGTTTATAGGGATAAACATCTACCTTAAGGAAAAATCTCAAATGACCTAACTTTATATTTCAAGGAATTAGATAAAGAACAAAATAAGCCTAAAATTAGCAGAAGTAAAGAAATAGCAGATCAGAGTAGAAATAAATGAAATAATAGAGACCAGAAAACACTAGAAAAGATTAATGAAGCTAATATCTGTTGTTTTGAAAAGACAAAAAAATTGACAAACCTTCATCTCAATTCTGCCCCCCACCCCCCAAAGAGAGAAAACTCAAACAAATAAGAAATGGCATTATACCAGATGCTACAGAAATACAAAGGATTGGGCACCTGGGTGGCTCAGTTGGTTGAGCTTCTGCCTTGGGCTCAGGTCATGATCCTGGAGTCCAGAGATTGAGCCCTGCATCAGGCTCCCTGCTCAGCAGAGAGCTGCTTCTCCCTCTGCCCCTCATCCTGCTTGTGCTCTCTCTCAAATAATAAATAAAATCTTAAAAAAAGAAAAAAAAGAAATATAAAGGATCATAAAAGACTACTATGAATAATGATATTCCAACAAACTGGATAAACTAGAAGAAATGGATAAGTTCCTAGAACTATAAAACCTACCAAGAATGAACCATGAAGAAATAGAAAATCTGAATAGACAATAACAAGATGATTGAATAATAAAAAAAAAAACCCCAAAAAACAAAAAACCTCTCAACAAAGAAAATCCCAATTTCACTGGTTAATTCTACCAAACATTTAAAGAAGAATTAACATTAGTTTTTTAGAAGACTTTAAGAAGGATTAAAGAGAAGAGTCCTAAACTGATTTTATGATGTCAGCATTACCTTAATACCAAAGCCAGATAAGGATACTCCAAGAAAAGAAAAGTACTGGTCATTTACCCTGATGACTATAGATGCAAATATTGTCAACATACCAGCAAACCAAATTCAATAGCACATTAAAAGGACCATACATCATGATCAAGTGGGATTTATCCCTGGGGCACAGGGATGTTTCAACATATGTAAATCAATAAATGTGATAAAACACATTAATAGAATAAGATAAAAATCATATGATAATCTCAATAGATGCAGAGAAGACATTTGACAAAATTCAAATTTTTATTCTTTCATGATAAAAATACTCAACAAATTGGGTATAGAAGGAACATACCACAACATGATAAAACCCCTAAATGACAAGCCCACAGCAAACAATGGACTCAATGGTGAAAGTATACTACTGGAAGTCCTAGCCAGAGCAATTAAGCAAGAAAATGAAGTTAAAAGTATTGAAATCAGAAAGAAGTACTTAAACTGTCTTTGTTTTGCAGATAACTTGATTTTTATATATAGGGAAATAAAAAGGATCCATGAAAAACTATTAGAATAAATTCAGTAAAGTTGCAGGATACAAAATCAACATACAAAATGCTTTTCTATACACTGACAATGAACTAGCTAAAAAATAACCTTTTACAAAAGCATGAAAAACAATAAAATACTTAGGAATAAATTTAATCAAAGAGGTGAAAGTTCTGTACACTGACAACTTTAAGGCATTGATGAAAGAAACTAAAGAAGACATAAGTAAATGGGAAGATATTCCATGCCTAAATGTTGGAAGATTTTAACATTGTTAAAATGTCCATACTATCCAAAGCAATCTACAGAGTCAATATAATCACTATCAAAATTTCAATGAAATTTTTCATAGAAATAGAAAAAAACAATCCTAAAATTTGTATGAAATCACAAAAGACCTCCATGAGGCAAAGCAATCCTGAGAGCAAAGTTGGAGGCATTACACTTCCCAATTTCAAGCTATATTACAAAGCTATAATTATTGAAATGGTATGGTACTGGCATAAAAACAGAAATATAGACCAATGGAGCAGAATTAAGAGCCCAGGCATATACAATTAACTAATATTTGACAAGGCGGTCAAGAATACTCAATGGAAAAAAGATAGTCTCTTTAATAACTGGTGCTGGGAAAATCGGGTATTCATATGCAAAAAGAATGAAATCAGATGCCCCTCTTACACCACTCAGAAAAATTAACGTGAGATGGATTAAAGACTTAAACATAAAAACTGAAACTGTAAAACTCCTAGGGGAAAACAAGAAAAAAGCATCTCGGGCGCCTGGGTGGCTCAGTCGTTAAGCGTCTGCCTTCGGCTCAGGTCATGATCCCAGGGTCCTGGGATCGAGTCCCATATCGGGCTCCCTGCTCCGCGGGAGGCCTGCTTCTCCCTCTCCTACTCCCCCTGCTTGTGTTCCTGCTCTCACTATGTCTCTCTCTGTCAAATAAATAAATAAAATCTTTAAAAAAAAAAAAAAACGAGAAAAGCATCTCAACATTGGTCTTGGCAACAATCTTTTTGCATCTGACATGAAAAGCACAGGGAACAAAAGCAAAAATAAGCCAAGTGGGACTACATCAAACTAAAAAGCTGCACAGAAAAAGAAACAATCAAAATATGAAAAGGCAACCTACAGAATGGGAGAAAATATTTCTAAACCATCTATGTGATAAGGAGTTAATATACAAAATGCATAAGGAACTTATATAACTCAGTAGCAAAAAATCAATCCAACTGTAAAATGGGCAAAAGACCTGAATAGACATTTTTTCCAAAGAAGACATATAAATGGCCAATAGGTACCAAAAAAAAAAAAAAAAAAGTGCTCAACATCACAAATTATCAGGGAAATGCATCTCAAAACCACAATGAAATATTACTTCACACTTGTTAGAATGTCTGTTATCAAAAAGACAAAAGATAAGTGTTGGCAAGAATGTGGAGAAAACGGAAACCTTGTGCACTCCTGATGGGAATTTAAAATGAGTATAGCTGTTATGGAAAATAATATGGAGGTTCCTCAGAAATAAAAATAGACCTGCAGTGTGATCCAGCATTTCCACTTTTGGGTAAATATCCAAAGGAAACAAAATCATTATCTCAAAAAGATATCTGTACCCCCAGATTCACTGCAGCATTGTTTACAATAGCCAAGACATGGAAACAACCTAAGTGTCCACTGACAGATGAATACAGAAATGTGGAATATATGCACAACAGAATATTATCCAGCCATAAAAGAAGAAGAAAATTCTGCCATTTGTGACAGCATGGGCTGACCTTGAGGGCATTATGCTAAGTTAAATATGAAATAACCCCAACAGAGAAAGACAAATACTGTATCATCTCACTTATATGCAGAATCTAAAAAAGCAGAACTCATAGAAACAGATAGTAGATTGTTATTTGCCAGGAATAGGAGTTAGGAAGAAATAGAAAGATGTTGATCAAAGGGTACAAACTTGTAATTATAAGATGACTAAGTTCTGAAGATGTAATATATAGCATGGTAACATTGTTAACATAGTTAGCAATACTGTGTTATATATTTGAACTACATTAAAAGAGTAGATCTTAAATGTTCTAATCACATACAAAAACTGAGTTGTGTGGAATGACTGAGGTATAAACTAATTCTGTGGTAGCCATTTTGTAAATATACACCTGTATTTAATCATCATGTTGTATACCCTAAATTTACAGTGTATATGTCAATTATATTTCAATAAAATTGAAATAAAGAGAAGAAACTGCAGTAGATCTGAGGAAGTCTTTGAGAAAATAAGTTTGTTAGAGTATTCTAGTAGCCAAATAATGAAAATTTAAGCTTCCCAAAGGGGGAAAAAGTATACAATTGATTAGAACAAGTTTGGAATCAGTGAAAAGTGATATCCACAGTGTTTTTGAGGATCATAAATCTATGATGAACATCAAAAAGGAAAATAAAGTCTACTAGAAAAAATGCCAGCCAATGAGTCTGGATGCCCAGTTTCTCTGCAAATAGATAAATAAATGTGGGATAAAGGCACAAGTCATTCAATTGCTAAACAAGGTTGTAGTTCTGTGGGTTGTTTAAATAATACAGTATCTTTTCCTCATTGGGTAATTCCATAGGTTATTTCAGTCGGCCTGAGACAAAAGCAATAGTTTACCTGCTGAGTTGATGCTTCAACACTGAATCATAGCTCAGAGTGTGAAATGCAGGATTAAAGAGGCCTGAGATATGGTCATGCCACATGTTCCTGGGGAATACCTCTTGTGTGATGGGATGTTCATTCCATACTTGTATATCCTCAGAAGACCTTGGGAACCTGAAAAACCATAACTCTGTATAAGAAACTGTGTTATCCCTTGTTTTTTTGTTTGTGTTTTTGTTTAGTAAATATCACTGTACATTTCTCATCCTTGACATATTAAAGAAACAGAACATGTCCTAATTGTGTCTTTTCTTAAAAAATCTGTAATCATCCTATTGGGACAACCATGGATAACTCATTCAGGAAATTTTCTCTTACTCTCAGACTACATTAAATGATGGCACCTCCCATCTCTGTACTCCATATAACTCTATTTTACTATTTTACAGCAGTTTTTTTTTTCAGTGTACTATAGCTATTTGTTTACATATCTACATCCCATGTGAATGTTGAATTTCTAGAACACTGTATGCAAATTTAAAAAAATGCTTTTCCTTCCAGTCCTTATAATAACATCCCTTTTTAAAAAAAGGTTTTATTTTTTATTTATTTGAGAGAGAGAGCACAAGAGGGGAGAGGATCAGAGGGAGAAGCAGACTCCCCGCCTGAGCAGGGAGCCCAATGTGGAACTCGATCCCGGCACTCCGGGATCATGACCTGAGCCAAAGGCAGTTGCTTAACCAACTGAGCCACCCAGGTGCCCTAATAACATCCCTCTCGCAATAAATGTTGAAAATCCCTCTCGCAATAAATGTTGAACAAATGAGTGAATGAGAGAATAAATGAGTCACCAACTCTTCCCTTACATGTATTCTAGATTCCATCCTTCCGAGTCTATGTACTTCTCATATGAGTCCTTTGTTTTCTTCATCCCTGTCTTTGCTCTTGCTTTGTCACCTATAATGGTTTGAACTGTATCCTCCAAAAGATATGTCCAAGTTCTAAGCCCCAATACTTGTCAATGTGACTTTATGTGGGTAAATAAGATAAGGATCTCAAGATGAGATCACCTTGAGGAAGAGTTAAGATGGCAGAGTAATAGGAGGACCCTATACTTGCCTCATCCCTCAAACAGAGCTAGATCAATATCAAATCATTCTGAACACCCAGGAAGTTGATCTAAGGGCTGAGAGGACAAACTGCACAACTTGAGGGAGAAAAGAGGCCAAATCATGGAAGGTCGGCGGTGCAGAGAAGTGATTTGGGGGAGAAACGAATCACCAGGTTGTGGAGGGGAAGGAGCCCTGATTAAGGAGAGGGGAGAGAAAGAGGGAGAGCGAGCGAGAGAGAAAGAGAACAGAGCATGGGTACTGCACAGGAAAAACACTTCCCCAAAACCATTGACTGAGAAAAGCAGAGGGGCTGATTATCGCAAATTTTTATAAGAAGTGGAGCTCAAAGTCTCAAGTTTTAGAAGTCCCTGCCGTCGCCTGGATAGATCCTGGTAGGTGTAGGGGTGATCCTATGGAGAAGAAGAGCAGAGGCACGGGAGCAAACATGGTGGTTGGATCCCCTATGTTGCATGGGGGGAGAAAGTTACCCTTCTTGGAGTGCATTTTGGAGAGGTGGCACTGCCTCTCTGGGGACAAAAGAGCCAGCAGGCACCACTGAGCTGCCCCATTCATTAGCATGGGAGCGGAGGCAGTTGCTAAAGGACAGCTAACCTGGAAGCCAGCTTTTTGCTGCACCTTAACATAAACTCCAGTTCCCTGCACATTCATTGGATTGCCCCTCTAGAACAAACCAGCACCAGTGACAGCCCAGCAAGAACCTCTCCCAGAGGATTGGTGCAGGTCCATGCCATGCTGGGTCCCTAAAATTTGAAGTTTTGAAATCCAGCCAACTCACCTGGATAAAGCACAGGAGCACTGGGCCTCCAGGTGGGCAGATAGCTCAGACACAGGGTAGAGGCAGAGATCTGAGGGATGCCTGGGACAAATGAGGGAAGATTGTTTACTCTTCTGTGAGGGCTTCCTGAATAGCAGCAGGGCCAAATTCCCCTCTGGACAAGAGAGCTATTTTTACCCCTACCCGTCAGCATAGGCAACTTCAGTGAGAGGCACAGTGCCCAGGGTGGAGGCTTGAACAACTTACACCAAGCCCCGCCTCCTGCGCTCTGCTCTACAGGTGCTTTTTCATTAGGGCAAGAGTGCCTAAAGTCAGGGCAGCAGTGGGCCACTCCCCCAGAAGACCAGCACCCCTCCATCCCCCAGCGGCTCGCACCAAGTCTACTGACCATAGACTGCTGCAAAGCTCCAGCTCTAGAGGAAATAGGATCTAGCCTCTTTTAACAAGCAGACCAAAACACACCTAGTTAAAACTCGCCATACAGTGGAAAAGGTCCAAACACTCACCCCTGCAGGCAAGGAGAAACTTTGCAGAGGACTGGCCTGAGGAAAAGAGCAGCCAAATCACAAGAGCAGAATGAACAGCATATACCAGAAACACTTCCTGAAGCCCCAGGCGCTGGACAGCATATGACCTGTTCTTATTATAGCCATTATTCTCAGGAGCAGGAAACATAAGAGGCTTCCCTAACACACAGAAGACAGAGACCCAGACAAAATGCCAAGGTGGAGGAATTCATCCCAAAGGAAAAGGAAGAGGTCACGGCCAGGGATCTAATCAAAACAGATATAAGTAATATGCCTGCCGCAGAATTTAAAACAGCAATCATAAGGATACTAGCTGGGCTTGAGAAAAGCGAAGAAGACCCCAGGGAGTCTCTTACCACAGAGATAAAAGACCTCAAAACTAATCAGGCTGAAATAAAAAAATGCTATAACTGAGATGAAAAACTGACTGGATGTAATGATCACAAGGATGGAAGAGGCACAGGAACAAATAAGTGATATAGAAGATAAAATCATGGAAATAGTGAAGCAGAAAAGAAGAGGGAAAGCAAAATATTGGATCATGAATGTAGACTTAGGGAACTCAGCGACTCCATAGGCATAATAACATTCGTATCACAGAAGTCCCAGAAGAAGAGAGGGAAAAAGTATTTGAGCAATTTATAGCTGAAAACTTCCCTAATCTGGGGAAGGAAATGGACATCCAAATCCAGGGAACTCCCACCAAAATCAACAAAAGCAGGCCAACACCAAGACATATTGTTGTAGTAAATTTTGCAAAATACAGAGACAAGGAAAGAATCCTGAAAGCAACAAGGGAAAAGAAATCCCTAACCTACAAGGGAAGACAGCAGATCTCTCCACAGGAACTTGGCAGGCCAGAAGAGACTGGCATGATGTATTCAACCTGCTGAATGGTAAAAATATGCAGCCAAGAAGACTTTATCCAGCAAGGCTGTCCTTCAGAATAGAAGGAGAGATAAAGAGGTTCCCAGACAAACACAAACTAAAGGAGTTCGTGGCTTCTAAACCAGCCCTGCAAGGAATAGTAAAGGGGACTCTTTGAGTGGGAAACAAAGACCAAAAGCAACAAAGACTAGAAAGGAACAGAGAAAATCTCCAGAAACAGTGACTTAACAGGTAATACAATGGCACTAAATTCATATCTATCAATAATCACTCTGAATGTAAATGGACTAAATGCTCCAATCAAAAGACATAGGGTATCAGAATGGATAAAAGAAAACAAGACCCATCTATTTGCTGCTTACAGGAGACTCATTTTAGACCTAAAGACACCTGCAGATTGAAAGTGAGGGGATGGAGAACCATTTATCATGCTAATGGATTTCAAAAGAAAGCTGAAGTAGTCATACTTATATCAGACAAACTAGATTTTAAACCAAAGACCATCACAAGAGATGAAGAAAGGCACTCTACCATAATAAATGTGGCTATCCAACAAGAAGATCTAACAATTGTAAATATGTATGCCCCAACTTGGGAGCACCCAAATATATAAATCAATTAATAACGAACATAAAGAAACTCATCAATAACAATACAATAATAGTAAGGGACTTTAACACCCCACTTACAGCACTGGACAGATCATCTATGTAGAAAGTCAACAAGGAAACCATGGCTCTGAATGACACACTGGACCAGATGGACTTAAAAGGTGTATTCGGAACATTTCATCCTAAAGCAGCAGAATACACATTCCAGTGCACATGGAACATTCTCCAGAATAGATCACATGCTAGGTCACAAATCAGGCCTCAACAAGTACAAAAAGATTGAGATCATACCATGCATATTTTCAGACCACAATGCTATGTAACTTGAAGTCAACCACAAGAAAATATTTGGGAAGACCACAAATACATGGATATTAAAGAACATCCTACTAAAGAATGATTGAATGGGTCAACCAGGAAATTAAAGAAGAAATAAGAAAATACATGGAAACAAATGAAAACATGAAGGTCCAGAACCTTTGGAATGCAACAAAAGCCATCATAAGAGAGAAGTACATGGCAATACAGGACTCCCTCAAGCAAGAAAAGTCTCAAATACAAAACCTAACCTTACACCTACAGAAACTAGAAAAGGAAAAGCAAATAAAGCCTAAAGCCAGCAGAAGGGAAATAATAAAGACTAGAGCAGAAATAAATGAAATAGAAACAAATAAAAAAACAGTAGAAAAGACCAATAAAACTAGGAGCTGGTTCTTTGAAAGACTTAACAAAATTGATAACCCCTTAGCCAGGCTTATCAAAAAGAAAAGAGAAAGGACCCAAATAAATAAAATCATGAATGAAAGAGGAGAGATCACAACCAACACCACAGAAATACAAACAACTGTGAGTTCTATGAAAAATGTGCCAACAAATTGGGCAATCTGGAAGAAATGGATAAATTCCTAGAAACATATGAACTACCAAAACTAAAACAGGAAGAAATAGAAAATTTGAACAGTCCCATAACCACAGACAGCAAATCAGTAATCAAAAATCTCTCAACAGGGGCATCTGGGTGGCTCAGTTGGTTAAGTGGCTGCCTTTGGCTCAGGTCATGATCCCAGGGTCCTGGGATCAAGCCCAGCATCAGGCTCCCTGCTCAGCAGGAGGCCTGCTTCTCCCTCTCCCTCTGCCTGCTGCTCTGCCTACTTGTGCTCTCTATCTCTCTGTCGAATAAATAAAATCTTAAAAAAAAAAAAATCTCTCAAGAACAATGTCCAGGGCCAGATGGCTTCCTAGGGGAATTCTACCAAACATTTAAAGAAGAGTTAATACCTATTCTCAAACTGTTCCAAAAAATAGAAATGATGAGTGTTAAGGAGGGCACTTGTCATATTGAGCACTGGGTGTTGTATGTAAGTGATGAATCACTGAATTCTACTCCTGAACACAATATTGCATTGAATGTTAACTAATTAGAATTTAAATAAAAATTTAAAGAAAAAATTAAAACAAATAATATAAATAGAAGGAAAACTGCCATACTCATTCTATGAGGCCAGATTACCTTGATTCCAAAACCAAAGACCCCACTAAAAAGGAGAATTCCAGGCCAATATCCCTGATGAACATGGATGCAAAAATTCTCAACAAAATACTAGTAAATTGAATCTAGCAGTGCATTCAAATAATTATTAACCACAATCAAGTGGGATTTATTTCTGCGCTGCAAGGCTAGTTGAATATTTGGAAATCAATCAATGTGATACACTACATTAATAAAAGAAAGGATAAGAACCATATGATCCTCTCAATAGATGCAGAAAAAGCATTTGATAAAGTACAGAATACATTCTTGATCAAAATCCTCAACAAAGTAGGGATAGAGGGAACATACCTCAGTGTCATAAAGGCCATATATCATCCTCAATGGGGAAAAACAGAATTTTTCTTCTATGGTCAGGAACAAGATAGGGATGTCCATTCTCACCACTGTTATTTAACATACATTGGAAGTCCTAGCCTAAGCAATCTGACAACAAAAAGAAATAAAAGGCATCCAGATCGGTAAGGAAGAAGTCAAACTTCGATTATTTGCAGATGACATGATCCTGTATGTAAAAAACCTGAAAGAGTCCACCAAAAACTGCTAGAACTGATACACGAATTTAGTAAAGTTGCAGGATACAAAATCAATGTACAGAGATCTCTGGCATTTTTTTACACCAATAATGAAGCAGCAGAAAGAGAAATCAAGGAATTGATCCCATTTACAACTGCACCAAAAACCATAAGATACCTAGGAATAAACCTAACCAAAGAGGTAAAAGATTTGTACTCTGAAAACTATATAAAACACTTATGAAAGAATTTGAAGATGACACAAAGAAATGGAAAAACATCCCGTGCTAATAAGAAAAAATATTGTTAAAATATCTATAATACCAAAAGCAATCTACAGATTTAATGCAATCCCTACCAAAATATCACTAGCATTTTTCAGAGCTACAATAAACAATCCTAAAATTTGTATGGAACCACAAAAGACCCCGAATAGCCAAAGCAACCTTGAAAAAGAAAAGCAAAACTGGAGGCATCATGATTCCAAACTTCAAGCTATATTACAAAGCTGTGGTCAAGACAGTATGGATTTGGCACAAAAACAGACACATAGATCAATGGAACTGAGTAGAAAGTCCAGAAATGAACCCACAACTATATGCTCAATTAATCTTTCACAAAGCAGGAAGGAATGTCCAATGGAAAAAAGACAGTCTCTTCAACAAATGGTGTTGGGAAAACTGGACAGCCACATGCAGAAGAATGAAACTGGACCACTTTCTTATACCACATACAAAAATAAATTCAAAGTGGATGAAATACCTAAATGTGAGACAGAGACAGGAAACCATCAAAGTCCTAGAGGGGAACACAGGCAGCAACTTCTTTGACATTAGTCATACCAACTTCTTTGTAGACATGTCTCCTGAGGCAAGGGAAACAAAAGCAAAAATGAACTACTGGGACTTCATTAAGATTAAAAGCTTCTGCATAGCAAAGGAAACAATCAACAAAACTAATAGGCAACCTGTAGAATGGGAGAAGATATTTCCAAATGACATATTTGACAGAGGGTTAGTATCCAAAATCTATAAAGAACTTATCAAATTCAACACTCAAAGAACAAATAATCCTGTTGAAAAATGGGCTGAAGACAGAAATAGACATTTTTCCAAAAAAGACTTCCAGATGGCCAACAGACACATGAAAAGATGTTCAACATCACTCATCATCAGGGAAATACAAATCAAAACCACAATGAGATACTACCTTACACCTGTCAGAATGGCTAAAATTAACAACACAGGAAACAACAGATGTTGGGGAGGATGTGGAGAAATAGGAACCCTCATACTGTTGGTAGGACTGCAAACTGGTGCACGCACTCTGGAAAATAGTATGGAGGTTCCTCAAAAAGTTAAAAATAGAACTACCCTACAACCTAGCAATTTTACTACTAGGTACTTACCCAAAGAATAAAAACATACTGATTCAAAGGGGCACATGCACCCCAATGTTTACAGCGGCATTAACAACAATAGCCAAATTACAGAAAGAGCCCAAATCCATCAACTGATGAATGCATAAAGATGATGTGGGATGGGTGTGTGTGTGTGTGTGTGTGTGTGCGTATATATATATATATATATATATATATATATATATATATATATATA